>NW_005843017.1:368542-376738 GCF_000455745.1 Alligator sinensis
TGATCCCCAAGCTGCCGGGCTGCATTCCTGGCCGCATGTATGCATGTAGCTGCATGCATGCACACAGCATTTATCAGTGACATTATCAGTGACATCTGCCAAGAAAAGCCCACAGATGATAATGTTTACTTTCCTTTTATCGGTGCCAATCCGATACACGACCGATATATCAGTGCACCTTTACAATTTTCTGTACATTTTATATCTTTAAATGCTACCTCTCTTTGGCTAAGTTGTGAGAGAGAATTTGGAAGTTTAGAAATTGATCTGAGAAAACAGATACCAAACATTCAGATGACTGAAGAGTTTGAAATGCTAGCGATTTCATCATTGTTCTGTAAGAAGTAAGTATCCTACAGTTATGCAATATACAGAAGAAAAATCTTCTCTTGAAATATGAGACACAATAATTTTCCACCAAGCCGATATACTCATGTCAAATCTTTGGTAATACAGGCATCTCAAAACAAAGCTCAAAACACAGCTTTAACCACTAACAATAAGGAGTCATGTCTCCATAGAGCAATTCATTAACTCTGCATATTATACATGTGACAGTGAGGTTTTGTCGGCAATGCTTCACCAAAATGTCGTTTCAAATTCCATCAAGAGTTATATTCACAAACTCTTTTCCCATTCAATACAGAGTCTAAAATCATCAGTAGCTATCTAAGTATAGAACAACACTGTTTCCTTGTAGGATATTAAAAGGAGCAGAGCAAGCGTGAGTGTCAGCAAACTAGACAAAATTTGCAGGATAAGTGAATCACCAATTTGAACAAGAATCATTGTTTGGATTCTTACTGAACCCCAGTCTCAGATGAGCTGCCTCAAGTTCATAAAGATATTGTATGAATGGTTGCCTCTGATAGCAAAAGGCCCTGGAGTTAAGTCCTTTCTGCCACATGCTCTGAGAAGATTTGCATCACAAACTCATCCTCTCTGGGGGAACATTTTCTACATCAGTGGGAGCTAGAGTTGGGTATTTGACTGGTCAAATAAAGTTTGGTCAATTGGCCAGTCAAATATCTGTTAAACACTGTAAAAAATTGCCAACAGGTCCAAATAATACACAGAAAAAGCAAAATTCTTCCATTAAAAAATCTGTCAAAAACAATAAAAACCCATATTTCTGTCAAGAAAACTACAATGAAGCATAGTTTTTTTGTAAAATTGCTATAATATTTGATTGGTAAAATATATGCAGTCAACTGACCGTCTTGTCAACCATAGGGGGAACCAAACTTTTTGGTAGGTATGTCACAAATTAAACCCCACACCCTCCCCAGGTGCCGCTCTGATTTCCTTTCCTGCATGATCTGCTATTCTACCTTCCTGCTCCCTGCACTAATCTGCCACTGTGCCACACAAGAAGCTGCCTGTGCCACTTGTGAACTCGTGATGCAGGTTGCCCATGGCTGACCTATATGTTTAGGTAAAGAGACCTGATATTTGGGCTTCTATTTGCAGAGAAATGCATTAGGCAAATGCTTTTTCTTCACAAGATAATAGGAGATGGGACTACTTTCTAATGCATAAGCAACTATTATTTTTTTTTAATTTGCACTCTCCTAGAATCTCTGCACTTGCTAACCTGATTAAAGATCAAAAGAATACCTGAGACTTTAAACCACTTACAATTTATCATAACAAAATTATATTTGTAGAGAACTATGATATTTCACTGAAAAAATACTAGGGGTGCACCGAAAGAAATTTTGGGGCCGATACTGATAGCTGATTTTTACAGAGGCATATCAGCTGATACTGACCAGATTTCCAATACAGCTGTGTCCAGCTGGTAAATCTGTTGTGGTAGAAGGGGAGGGGGAAAGGAAGGGGCGTGGTGTGGGCAAATCAACACCCCCTGTGGTGAGGGAGGGAGTGGGGCAGAGGCTGGGGGAGACACTGCCCAGCCGGGGTGGGGCGGGGTGAGACAGGGCCATGGCTTGTCCGGGAAGCATGAGGGGGGGAGGGCAGCTCCCACCACTGCATACACCCCAGCAGGGGCTCGAGGCAGGAGGCAGCAGTCCTGGGAGGGGGCCACAGGGAGGGGGGTCTGCAACCACCCCAAATTTCACCATTTTTTCCCCCCAATCTCCCCAGTGCCGCCACTGCCCACCCAGCACAGCCCTGGCTCTTCCCAGCATGTGGGTGGAGGGTCCTGCCCCCCGCCCCACCTGCCCCAGCCCCCGCCCCACTCCCTCCCTCACTGAGGGTGGGGTGTTGATCTGCCCCACTATGCCCCTTCCCTCCCCACTCCCCTTTCACCACAACAGATTTAGCAGCTGGATGCAGCTCTTCAAGCTGTCAGGCTGTGCTCCTCAGTGCCTGTGTGCTGCACTGCAGCTGCGCACATGCACAGGCATTTATCAGCCAAATTATTGGCCACATCAGGCTGATTTCCAAAACAGCCAATTTTCTTTATATTGGTGCCAATCCAATATCAGACCGGTGTATCGGTGCACCTCTAAAAAATACTGAATATTTACATGGTTAACTGTATACAGACAGATCTGGCATAAGCACAGAACTGAATCAGAAAGACTTTTTTACTCCTGTTTTCAAACAGCAAAAAAAGTAACAGATTAGGATTTCAAATCTGTCATGATGAACAATCCATGTTATGCATAAGATGACTTGATATTTAAACTCTCCAGGACAGGTTGTAATTTTGAACAGTGTCTAAGCCATAGTAGAACTCTAGATCTTGATCAGGTTGTTGGGGCTTTATTATAACATAAACAGGGCTGTCCAACTGGTATTAAGTTGCAGCCCCAGACTTCTGCCTAGCTGCCACTCCACCCATTGCTCTGGCTGCAAGTGTAGCTTTCCTCCTTTAGCTTTCACTGCCTACCCTGCACCAGAGGCAAAGATGTACAGTCCAACAATGGAGGGATGCCTATGTGGCATGCAGCCACGGGAACTCATGGTTTACCCTGTTGTAGCCTGCAGATGTGCAACCCATGGGATGTTCAGCCTCTTAGCCATTATAAATTGGACAGCCCTGACTTAAAGAGTATGATACCAGAATCCAGAAAATTCTGCATGGGATTAAGAGTTTTGTTCTCTTAAATATCGCCACTTCAAATTCAAATCAGCAATTTCAGACAAGTCATGTAACCTGTGTGAGACTGCTTTTAATCTTACTCTGAAAAAGAAGTTTATTGTGAGGTTTTATTGTGGCTGCTACAGTTCTATACATGTGACATTTCAATTTAGAAGGCTTGTTCCAAAGTTAAAACAAATTTTATATTTATTATTTTTGCATCAAATCACAACGCTGCAGATACATTGAAGCAAGTCTATTCTGTTGAGCAAACAGTAATGAGGAGTGGGAAACCTTGCTTTGCAAAACCCAAAACCAACTAAAGAACCATGTCTTCTAGGCATATGATAGAAATTCAAACATTTGAGAGTGTTTGGGCTGTGTCAAAACATGACCTTTCAATTGCTTAATATTTTTATTTTATACCTGCCCCTATAAAACAGGGAGAAGAATTACTTATAAACATGAGCACTTCATCCTAACGCAGGTTTTCTTTTAGTTGTAAAAGGATTTTTAAAACCAACATTTCCTTGCAAGTAAGGAGAAATGTCTGGTTTCATGAGAACCAAACATCAATGGATTATTTCACTTTATCTGGATACTTTCTTCAGGTAGCACATTTTCAGGTATGAAATACAGGAAAGAAACAAGAAATACAGAATGGAACAGATTAATAATCCCTGATCACATTTATATTCTTTATAATATAAAAAACCAAGTCCTCCTTGATTTACTTGAAGAACACAATATATGATGCATTAGGCAAACTAATTCTAAGGAAACTAAATTAAGATTCAAGACTGACCTACCCAAACACTTGAGTAATTTTACACATTTAAGCAATACTGGGCATGTCTACACATGTGCTTTAATGCTCATGAGTCTATTTTAATGCATATTAAAGCATCACAAAAAAAATGCTCTTTCGCTAATGTGCATTAAAATAAGTTGATGCATATTTTTCGAAGTACCTCACAATGGAGGTACTAGATTTAATGTGGATTACCTAAAGTGTATTAATTAGATGCACCCCATGCTATTTTGTTGCTGTGTATTAAAGTAGGTTAATGCACATTAAGTTTCACTAGAAAACTGTGATTTTAGTTAATGCGCATTAAGACAGGCTAATGCACATTTTCCTAGTACTTCACAATGGAGGTACTAGATTTAATACATGTAAACTAAAGTATACTAATGCACATGTAGACGCCCACTATGGCCTAAATCTGGATGGCACAATATTTATTAGTGATACTTCCCAGACCAGAAATAACACAAATTGGCTTTAATGGCAGCATCCAAATGAGCACGAGCACGCAGTATGTGGCACATGCCTGCAGTGCCATATGCTGCATGTTCAGTTGTTCTTTGCACTGCAAGGGAGCAGAATGGATGGGGGAGGGTTTGGCCTCTGGATATCCAGGGGTCAAAAAAATCCACAGGAAAAAAAGTGGTGAATGCGGGGGTAGCGTGCACTGCTCAAAACCAGAGTTGGGCCAGCCAGAGCTCTGCTCCGTGCAGCAAGATCGCCACTGCTGCAGCCCTGGGAGGCCTCCAGGCCCCCATATAAGCCCAGTACTGGCTTCAGTGTCCCCTGCCCCAGCCAGGGTAACTTGCTGCGCACCAAAGCATGAATGGCATAGGCATTCCCCGGGGACAGCTAACAGTGGCACAATGTGTGCTGTCATTAGTTGTCCCCAGGGAACCAAAAGTGGGGATGCATGTGGGGATGTAGCCAATATGTCACAGAGAGGTAGAGGCTCTTAGAAGTTGAAAATATTGGTTGCATCAAATAATCACACTAGCGATCTGTATCATTTAGGGCCAATAGAAGCTGAACCTGACAATGGTATTTCTAAGAGTCTCTGGGCCCAAGTAGCCATTTACAGGATCAGATATGTATGTTAGGACTTGTTTTCCCATAGTTATGTTGACTCTGCAGGAGTATAATAAATGAACACAAGGAAATTATTGTAAACAAACAGCAAGTAGATTGAAATACTTGCCAGAAACACATTTGTTTAGTAAATTGGTACCAATCATGTTTTATATTAAATAGTTATTTTTCTGCTCATAGCCACCAACTTAAACTTTGTGCCGCAGTAACTGCAATAAAGATTTGGAAAGATAAAGAACATCTTCCTTTCTAATTATTTTGATTAAAAAAAATATCAAGTCCCACTCCAGTACAACCTATAGCATAACCTTCCTTTTTAAGAAGTCTTGTCACCAGTTTCCTTGAGTCCTCTACAGGATCTGTGCTTTTGGTGGAAACATTACTTACATACCTCTTAGAGGAGGGAGGGCAATGTTAGGCTAAAGAATTAATTTCTGTATGTACATTTGCGTTTGCTCAGAATCTTTCTGGAATTTTTATAATTTTCTCTTTTTAACTGTAGTTGCTATTGTTTCGATAGCCACAGAGGTGATACTATTGCCTTTACAAAAATGAAATGTAAAAAATACCATGTTAGATTCGTTGGGGTCTTTGTTTTTCTGTTCAGCGTACTACAGACTTTTCTCCCCTTTTTTGTATAAACAAAGGAAATTTTCCAAACCACCCTGTTGATTTAGACAGATTCACACCCACTCAGAGTTAGTTTTAAAAATGAGGTAACAAATATAAATACGTAGCATCTGCCCTTTTAGCAGTTAGACCATATTCATCTAGTTTGTTTGATTTTGACCTATAAAATAAATTACATTCACCCTCTACCCAATGTATTTCCTTGTTGCCTCTAACATATTTCATATTTCCTTTCAAATGCTCCCAACCTGAGTGCCTAAATTACATTGTTTAGTCTGTAATGCCAATTTTTAAAAAGTATTTGCTGTGTTAAGTTCACAGACAGCCAAGTTTTGTACACTGAAATGTAAAAACATAGAGAAGTAGGGCTTGAAGGAATCTCCAATAGTCATCTAGTCCAACCCACTGCCTGAGTCAGGATTATCTTTATCCAAATCTTCCAATGCAAATTAATATTTTAACATAGTGGCGCTCAACCTTTTGGTCCACAGGTTAGAAGAGAGGGACAGGGCCCGCCTGTGGGCTGGGTTAGGCCCTGGGGTCCCAATACTGTTCTCACAGCCCCCCTGGAGGCTCCTTACCACTCTGCGTGCCAGGATTGGATCCCACAGGGATGGCACTGCCCCCTCATATGCCAGGATTGGGCCCTGGGACCCAGTGCTGCCATTGCTTTGTCCTGTTCACTGGGATTGGGTGCCAGATCCAGCATCCAGGGCTCAAGGCTCTCCACAGGTCCAGAGATTTGGTAGCAAGGAAGCAGTGCCTCTGCTCCCCAGCCACCACATTTCTGGACCCATGGAAAACCTGCAGGTCCAATGACATGGCGCCATGGGTCAGATCTGACCTCCTGGCTGGAGGTTCAGCACCCCTGATCTAACCTATTAGCAAAACTATACAGTCAACCCTGACACAACCACAAGACGTAACACAGCTAAAACTGGGGGACCATGGCAGCCAATGTCCTGCTTCTAAAATGGTTGCTAAAATACTCTTGAGAGGTTCAAGAATGATGGCTCCCTTCTTCCCCAAGACAGAGGAAGGCAGAAACCCCCATAGTCCATACCAATCTGACCATGTGGCAAAGTTCCTTCCTGACCTCAAATATGGCGCTACTTCACGGTCACGGTCAGCTAGGGTCTGGAACCAGCTTCCAAGTGAGGTGGTGCAGGCTCCCACCCTGGGGGTTTTTAAGAGGAGGTTAGATGACCATCTTGCTGGGGTCGTTTGCCCCCCAGTACTCTTTCCTGCCATGGCAGGGGGTCGGACTAGATGATCTGCCCAGGTCCCTTCCGACCCTAGAAACTATGAAACTATGGTGATTGGTCTAAACCTGAACAAAGGGGCAAGATCTAGCCAGGGTCTCCAGGTTTAAACCCCAGCAGGAGTGTTGGCATACCCCAAGTGAAATCCCCAACCTTGGCTGCAGCCAACAACCAATGTCTCCGAGGAAGATTTTAACAATCCCCTAACACATGTAGTAACAGAAAGGGAAAACATTTCCACCTGGCCCCATGTGGCAACCAGCATAGCTCAGAAGCAAGGGAAATACCCATAGTAGAACACAGGCATAGCTACGTCTAAATCATCCTTCACCAATGCCTGTCCAATCTCTTCTTGAATACCTCTAGTAATGGAGAGCCCACAACTTCCATAAGCAGTCTATTCCATTGCCTTGCTTGACAGAGAAGACATTTTTTCCCCGATATCCAGTCTCAACCCACTCTGCTGCAACTTCAAGCCATTGATCCATGTCCTACTCTGCAGCAAGACAGGAAAGGTGTTCTCCCTCTTCTTGTCAGTGCTTCAGGTATTTGAAGACTGCTAATATGTCCCCTCTGAAGCACCTTTTCCACAAGCTGAACATGCCAATTTCCTTCAACCTCTCTTCACCTTTTATCACTTTTGCTGCCTGCCTCTGAACCCTCTCTAACTTCTCCATGTCCTTTTTAAAATCTGGAGCTCAAAAATGCAAACAATACTCTAAATGAGGCCTAATCAGTGGCAAGAGAAGTAGCACTATCACCTCTCCACTATCACTTCCATGTTTTGCCCCTAATGCTTCTATTGATGCATCCAAAAACTGCATTAGCCTTTTTTGCAGTTGCAGCACACTGCAAACTAATGTTGAGTCTGTGATCTACCAGGACTCCCAGATCCTTCTCCGTAGTGCTACCATCCAGCCATGTGTCACCCATTTTGTATTTGTATTTCTTATTATTCTTCTCAAGGTATAGTGTCTTGCATCTGTCAGCATTGAACTTCATCTTGCTAGCTCCAGAACAGCTTTCTCATTTGTAAAGATATTTCTGAACTGCAGTCCCTTCCACCAATTGTTCCTCATTTTGTGTCATCGGCCAACTTGTTCAAGAAGCTCTCAATACCAGCATCCAAATCACTAACGAATACATTGAACAGCACTGGACCCAGGGCAGACCCCTGGGGGACTGTATTCAAAACCTCCTGCCATTCTGACATGGATCTGTTTTATAATTATCTTTTGCTTGCAGTGACTAAAACAGTTGTCTACTAGGGTTGTGCGAAGCTTCGGGTGCTGATTCAATTTGGAGGAAATTCGGCCCGATTCGGCAGCTGAATCTCTGAATCCAAATTGAATCAGGAA
>NW_005843017.1:376847-400981 GCF_000455745.1 Alligator sinensis
GGGGAGGGGGGCGCCACCCGGGGGGGGACCCCCGCCAGCCCCCATCCCCTGCCTGCTCTCCCAGCCCCATCAATGGCTGCCCCGCCCGGCCCCAGCTCCTCGCTCTTTGTTGGAGGGGGGAAAAAAAGCCCAGCACTCACCTACTCCTGCCAGGCAGGTGGGGGCGATTCCCACTGCCTCCCACTGCTCGGGGGACTGCCATGAACCCCCATCCTCTGCCTGCTGTCCCAGCTCCTCCCATGGCTGCCCCACCTGGCCCTAGCATCCCAGCTCTTTAAAAAAACAAAACAAAACAAAAAAGCCCTGTGCTCACTGGCTGCTGCAGCAGTCATCGGGGCTTCTGGGGGCTCGTGGCAGAGCCCCCCCATGCAGTGCAGTGCAGTGGGGGGCAGCAGGGATAGCCCCCCCCACCGGCCGGGAGCTGGTGAGTGTGGGGCTTTTGGGTTTTTTTTTTAAGAGCTGGGACACTGGGGCCAGGCGCGACATCCATTGATGGGGCTGGGAGAGTGGGCGGGGGATGGGGCCTGTTTGATTCAGAGATTCAGCCAAATTGGCAGCGGCCTACTCTCCGAATCAGATTCAGCCGAATCAATTTGGGACAGTGATTCCAATCACCAAATCAAATCATTGTCCCCTGAATCAGCCAAATCCAAAGCGAATACTAGCCCCTTTGCACAGGCCTACTGTCTACCCACCTTGTATTCAAGGCAGGCTGTTCGAACATTTAGTTAAAAAAGATCAGCTACATTAGTATTACTACCATTTATTAATAATCCATGATATTTAGGAGGAATGCTTTGTTATTGACTAAATCATTTTGTTACCTAAACAACTGCACTGTTGTGCTTCTTTTAAATATTCACAATTCCAAATACCAAATTTGGTATACAAATTTGACCTGTTTGCTACCAAAATCTCACCAACCAGCAATGTTAAATTAAAGTGGAAAGTAAAAGAATGAATATTAAGTTCCATGCACATATTTTATATTTTTAGATAAGTAAGGGAAAAGATCCTATTCTGATTCCTCTAAAGAGGAATGTGTCTTTTTGCAAGTACCAGCTCCTGCACAGCTATCTTCCTGGACAGATTTTATATCTGACAATTCTGCTTGTTCAAGAAACAGGAAAGAAAGATTTCCAGTTGTTACCAGTAACTCTCACATTCTCTTTCCAAGCAAAATAATTTTTCCTAGTAACAGCTAATCATGCACTGGAGCTATATGAGGTGGTCCCAGAACTCTCTCTAGGATTCCTTCCTGATGTAACAGGAAGAAGGTGAGAGTAGAAGACGATGGGGAAAACTACCTCTCCAGAAATAGGAATACAGAATGGCTGCTAGAGCCAGTAGTATAGATGTCCATCGCAGTGCTAAAACAAGAGATAATTATTGTTCCTCTACTGAGGTACATGCCAACAACAGGAAAGACTTGCTGAACAGGGCCATTGTTGACACCAATGCCATTCTATTCTGTCTTCAATGCAAACAATACATTGCTCTAGCTCTCAGTTCTGATGATGGCTTGGAAAATTTTGCTATGGAATACTTCAATATTGACTCTGTGAAATCCTATGAAATATGAACTTTCATTTCTACCCAGGAGAACTTCTGCACTCTTTTCTCCAATTCCCAATGAAGGGTGTTTGCGTCCGAAAGCTTGCAACTAAAGAAAATTGTTTGCAAAAATCCTGTTGGTCTAATAAAAGATATCATCTCTACTATGAGTCCTGATTGCCTTTTCCTCTAGACCAATACAGCTACAACCTGGATACCTAACACATGGAAGATACCGAATTTTAGCTGATTTTTAAAAATGAAATCTTCATATTATCCCAAGCAGGAAGCAACTGTGACCACTTGAAACCTGAGATTCTGCTCCTGCCTTCGTTTTAAGGTAATTTGCATCATCACGGATCCTCACAGAAGGTGAGAGGCTCCATACCAGCGATGAACTAGTTGCCCAGAGGAGTTTTTCATCTATTGACTCCTCTGTGAAATTTGATGAAAAATGAACTTTAATTTCTACTCAGGAGAACTGTTACAATCTTTCCTCCAACGCTTGATGAAGGGTGTTTGTGCCCAAAAGCTTGCAATTAAAGAATTTTTTTTGCAAAAATCTTGTTGGTCTAGTAAAAGATATAATCTCTACTATGAGTCCTGATTGCAAATTCTTTACACATTTACAACTGAGCTTGCTCTTGGTACAGGCCTGACATGTGGCACTTCTGGGAATATGACAGCCTAGGTATCAGATCCCCTTGTCCTTGAGTTGGCAATGATGCAGCGAGTGCTGGTACCACATTTGGCATCTGAGATCCTGGCTCTTGTACTAGTGCCTTTTCCTGCCCTTTATGATTGCTCCTCTGCTGGAACCAGAAGAATGGTGTCTGATTATTGGGATGATCTTACCTTTTTAGTATCAGTCACAACTTATATAAATAGCGTATGCAGGTGTAATTTGAGTCTTGCTTCTCTCCACTTTCTAATTTGGGACATTTTTTTAAAAAATTGGAATACCTTAAATGCTGGAGGCTGCAAATGGGAGAGGAAGAGTAGATCCTGGTCACGCACAGTTCACTCTCCCTTCCAGCATCCACTCTCTGCCACTGTATGACACAGGATACCAGGCAAGATGGACCTATGGTCTGACCCAGTAAATAGTAGTTCTTAATGTTTGTAAAAGGGATTTCTTTAAGTATAGTAAATGACTGCAGTATGGAAGCACTATCCAAGCAAGGGGTAGGCAACCCACTGGCACACATGCCACAGAGTGGCACACGAAAGCATTTTACATGCCACAAGCATTTCAGGGAAGGGGCCAGAGCTGTACTAATATCTTATAGGTCCAGGTTGCAGGTGTTTTTGGCACTCTGCCCAAAAAAGTTACAGACCCCTGATCTAAGCTAAAAATAAAATCTGTGCACACTACATAACATGTACAAGTCTGACTCGTCTGATAAATGCGCAGAAAGTTAAGGGCAAGTTTTAACAGTAAGCTAGTGGTAACCTTTTGGCCTCAGAGGCCAGATGAATGGGGTGGAGCTGGTCCATTGGCTAGATTAAGCCCTAAATGTCAGGATTGGGTCCTGAGGCCCAGCACCACTCTCTCCCTGCCCTGAGTGCCAAGAGTGGGCACTGGGGGCCAGGCACCACCGCCTCCAGTCCCCTCACCCTGGAATTGGTCCCAAGCAACTGGCACTGTCCCCTCCTATCTCAGCCTGCCTAGATTGGTCCCTGGGAGGCCAAACACAACCCCCACTCATCCCTGCATGCCAGGATTGGGTCCCAGGGGCTTGGTACCACCTGTGTCTGGCTCCCCCAACACCTACATTGGGCCCTGGGGGCCAAAACCATCCAGTCCCAGCCCTATGCTTTGGGATCAGATGCCCGATGCAGGGTGCAAGGCTTGGAAATTTAGCAGTGTGGAAGTGATGCTACCGCTTTCCTATCACCAAATTTCCAGACCTGTGAGGAGCCCCACAGGCCTGATGATACAGGAACACAGGCCAGATCTGACACACAGGTCTGAGGTTGAGCACTCCTGCATTAAACCATTCATTAAAAATAGTACTGAAAAGATTTTTTAAATGATCACATAACCTGCAACACCTTAGGGAAGAAATGACTTAACTGCACAGGGGCAACTAAAATACTGAACAGCCTAACCAAGTTCTGATGATATGTTTATGAATTTACAGTCACAAAGTCCTACTTTTTCTTTTCTTTCTCTTCCATCTTCTGCTATGCCTTCTTGCCCTTAGTGCTGTGAAAGAGAAGCTAAAGTCATATAGCTGCAGCATAAAGGAACTGTTTATCAGATTACGGCCTAATAGGTTAGAGGTGAAGCTGACTATTTGCACTTTTCCCCACGCCCCAAACCATCTTCCCCTATGAACATTGACAAAATATTCAGTAACTCTGTATGTAGTTCAAGAACTAAATAACAACAGCAACAACAACAAAATTTTAAATGTCAGTATAAAAATAATCAACACTCATAGAATAGTTGATATCTTTTATTAGACCAACTAGATATTTGCAAACAAAGTGTTATATTTATTTGGAAGTTTTCAGGCACACACCCTTCATCAGGCATAGGAGAGAGCATGGATTGTAAAAGTTCTCCTAGGTAGAAATTAAAATTCATATTTCACAGGAGAGCTGAAGGTGTGGTAAAATCTCCTGTTTAGGTTCATTTTGTCCAGGTTAGGCACAGAGAAAGACTGAAAAAGTCTTTTTACCTTGAAGTTGTCTAGTGGCAAGCAAGATGTAGAAGTATATTTCCTTCAGGTTATGATATTTCACATTTCACAGAAGAGTGGAAAGATGGAAAGCTCTTCTGGGTAGGAATTTCTTTTGCGGTTAGGTATCTGTGTCTCTGTGCTCTGTGAGATGCAAATTTGCTTCAACAATAGCAGGAGCCTAGTGTTAGCATATCAGGTGGTAAGATGCTTCCTCCTTGTAAAAATCAGCATGTCTGGTGATAAAATGCTTCCTTCTTAGAAAATTAAGAACTTTTCGTTTCAAAACAAAACACAAAATTCATGTGAACGTATAATTTCAGGTAAGTGGATATTGGATGCATATACATGTACTAAGTCAACTTAAAGTAAGGTGACTAAGACCGCTTAACTAAGTCGATTTAAATTAAGCCACGTCAGAGTAAACGCATACAGCTTCTTGGCATGGTGGCAGCCATCTTATGAGCTAAGTCAACTTACCTAATGCAACTCAAGATAATACACCTTAAAGGTGTATTATTTTGTATCACATTTAAGTTGACTCTGCTCCACATACGTGTTTACACTCTGACAGTTAAACTGACTTTAAAAAGTTAGCCCAGCTTAGCTGTCAGAAAATTAGTACATGTGTACATCATCTTAATTGGACATTTGGTTAGCGCTCTCCCCTGTGATGAGGGAGAACTGGATTCAATCTATCTTTCTAGAAGGAACTAAGAATAAATGCACTTCCAGGGCCAGAAATTGATGAATGCTATAAATGAATGCCTCTATAACAACCCCTTTAATTTAGGACAGTGGTTTTCAACCTTTTCCCATTTGCTGACCTCTGAAAAATTTTGAATGGAGGTGCGGACCCTTTTGGATTGGAAGCATAGATATTCACATACTTTTGATTGATCATAGTCATTTTTTGCAGACCCCTTAGACAATCTGAGGACACCCAGGGGCCCACACCTTTTTCTGTCCTTTTTTATGACAAAAGTTGTAGCTGATTTGGGGACATAAACATACAACTACTTTTTAGATCCAACAATTAGTCCATTCAGAAAGTAACAATATGCACCTCCCTATAAGGTCTCTGCACATATCTACGCTAGTGATGTTCAACATTTTGGCCGGATAAGTGACACGGGGCTGGACCAGACTCCCATCAGAATTGGACCCTGAAGTCTTGTGCTGCTCCCACCTGTCAGAATTGAGGCCCCCATCTGGCTTCAACTCCACAGGCCAGATGACATAGCGCCGGGGCTGGATCTGGCCTGTGGGATGAGGGTTGAGAACCCTTGTTTACACTATCAGTGCTGCTTAGAAGATACCTGAAATAGCTCTAACCTACAGGTGACTAAGACATAGTCTGTAATTAATGCCACCACCATTTGTCCTGCTGCCAAATTTCTAGACCTATGCGAAGCCTGAATCTGGAGCACGAAGTTGCACCATCTAGACTGTGGGGCTACAAATCTGGTGGCATGAGTAGCCACAGAAATTGACCAGCTGCCACCAAATTCCAGGCCTAAGGGCCAGATGACAGCCCTGTGCTCTAGATGCAGCATGCAGATAGGCCCTGCACCACTCCCCCTGCCCATAAAAGACTGGCTAATTTCATAGATTTCATAGACATCAGAGCTGGAAGGGACCTCGGAAGATCATCGAGTCCAGCCCCCCGCCCAAAGGGCAGGAAGTCAGCTGGGGTCATAGGATCCCAGCAAGATAAGCATCCAGTTTCATCTTGAAGGTGTTCAATGAAGGCGCTTGAACCACCTCCGGTGGCAGGCTGTTCCAGACCTTGGGGGCTCGGACAGTAAAGAAGTTCTTCCTTATGTCCAGCCTGAAACAATCTTGAAGTAGTTTGTGACCATTCGACCTCGTCATCCCTTGGGGCGCTCTGGTGAACAAACGTTCCCCCAGATGCTGGTGGTCACCCCTGATAAACTTGTAGGTGGCCATCAGATCACCCCTGAGCCTGCGCTTTTTCAGGCTAAAGAGCCCCAGGGCTCTCAGCCTGTCATCGTAGGGTCTGCTTCCCTGACCTCTGATCATGCGCGTGGCTCTTCTCTGGACTCTCTCAAGCTTCTTCACATCCTTTTTGAATTGTGGAGCCCAAAACTGGACACAGTACTCCAGCTGCGGCCTCACTAAGGCCGAGTACAGGGGGAGAATGACGTCCCGGGATTTGCTTGAGAAGCATCTATGGATGCAAGCCAGCGTTTTGGTCGCTTTACTAGCCGCCGCATCACATTGCAGGCTCATGTTCATCTTGTGGTCAATGACGACCCCCAAGTCTCTTTCTTCCATAGTGCTAGCCAACATAGCACTGCTGAGCCTATAAGGATGCGGTGGGTTTTTTTCCCCCCAAGGTGGAGAACCTTGCATTTATCGGCGTTGAACACCATCAGATTCTCGTCCGCCCACTTGCTGAGCCTGTCCAGGTCAGCCTGGATAACCTGCCTGTCTTCTGGTGTGGATGCTTTGCCCCAAAGTTTGGTGTCATCGGCGAACTTGGCCAGTCCGCTTCTGACTCCAGTGTCCACATCATTAATGAAGATGTTGAACAGTATGGGTCCAAGGACAGAGCCTTGGGGGACCCCACTGGTCACAGGACACCACGATGAGTGACTTCCATCGATTACTACCCTCTGGGTCCGACCCCGGAGCCAATTTTCCAGCCAGCGGATCGTGGAGGACCGAAGGCGACAATTGGCCAGTTTCTCCAAGAGGCGATCATGGGACACCAGATCGAAGGCTTTTCTGAAGTCAAGATATATGACATCAATCTCTTCTCCCTTGTCCAGGTGATAGGTCACCTGGTCGTAGAAGGAAATGAGATTGGTCAAGCAAGACCTACCCGCAACAAACCCGTGCTGGCTATCCCTTAAGATGTTGAGTCATCCATTTGGGCACCATTGCTTTAAACCAACTAACTAGAAGCAATATAGTCATGTTATGACAGCACTCTGCCTACCCTGCTTAGAAAATAAAATACTAAATTAAGCATGAGAAACCAAAAAACTTACAAATCAATACTTCATTCACTCACTGTCTAGCAATTTAATGCAATGGATGACTCGAAACATCTCATAAGTCTTCCACATAACAAATATAGTCACCCAGTCAGGGCAAACTAGCAGTATTTTATCTTAAACAATACTGAAACTCTTTGGAGACCCTGTAAATTTAAAGAGCGTTGCTTTTTCTTTGCTTGGCTGCCTGCCTAAATTCTTCTTGATACATGGCATGAGTTACCCACTTCTGAAACATTTATTTTTGAACTTGCAATACATCTGCCACCCACAGTGACTCTTGGTGAAATGCTGGCACCAAACTTCTCCTAACCACTTTCATTAATCAAGACCCGGTTATCCATTTGCCAAGAGCTAAAACTGCATGGTTTCATGTGCAAAAGGATATGCAGTCTTGTTTTAGACTCCATTAATATACTTCACAAGCTTTGAAAAGCTAATTGTACCTATCTATATATCAGTTTCCTAGTAAAAGAGAGTCCATATAAACAAAATCTAGAGCTGCTCTCTTCCAGGTACCCCTATTACTAGGCCCAAGTCCTTTTTGTTAAAAAATAACTCATCAGTTTAATTATTTTTAACTTAATACGCATCCACCTTGCCTTTCATTTTGTTTCCAGATCTTCCATGTTCACACATGCGCTAAAAAAAAATAACACTATATACACTTGAATTCAAGACAAGGGTTTTTCCTCCATTTAACAAGGCTCAGAGTCAGTTGCAGCTCCACACACCCCCTCCCTCCCCCAAACCCACAGCCTCTGCTTCTCCCACCTGCCTTCCCGCTGTCGCCTTCCATCTGGCTCTGGCCCCATTCTGGCATGCTGGATCCATCCCCTACCCAGCCAAGCAACAAGTGAGAGCAGCAACTCCAGCCCCAGGGCTGGGTCATAAACTACCGCTGTCATAATTCCCGCTGTGTGACTAGGTACAGACCACATGCTCTGCACTTCAAATGGGAGCAGGGCCAGAGCCAGAACAGATCTGCAATGAAAGGTAAAGAGTGAGGAGAGAAGGGAAGACCAGAGGCAGCAGGGAAGGCAGGCAAGAGTGGAGAGTAAGCTGGGTCAGGCCACCTGATTCCTCTGCCACCTGGCCCTCACCACTGCTTGCCCCCCTGTTGCAGTCAAGGGACCAACTTAAGACCACCTGCCAATAATTAGATTTGATACATGGGAAATTATAAAAAAATATATTTTTTTTCAATGGTCAGAATCTAATTATTGGGACATCATCTTAAATTCAAAGTCTTCTTGTATTCAAATATATACTCAATTCTCCTACTGTTTTTCTTATTGCTGCTTCCAGTTTATCAGCAAAGTACAAACACCACATAATGATTACACTGAACACCAGGCAGCCAGTACCCCCCAGTTCTTTGCTATTCTTGCAGAACTGCGATTAAGTTCAATTGACAAAAATTCCCTTCATTTCTAATCAAGTTTGGAGGGGAGCGGAGGGGGAGAGGCAGGGAGGAAAGGGAGAGGGAAACCACACACACACACACACACACACTCACTCTTAATTGCTTCAATTAACTTTTTCAGGGACAATGTTCAGAGTAGATTTATTGCCAATTACCATTTTCACTGGCCCTATCAAACACCTGGCATAATTCTTCCACAACACTCTCCTTATAGCAAGGCATACCGTACATTTAAGTTGCAACTATTCCACTTAATTATCCTGCTGTTACAATACATTTACATAAAGACATAACATTTTTATCTTTTACAAAAGAAAATCAAAGTCTCGAGTCTGCACTTTCAATTGTATTAGAAAGCAGTTGAAATACTTTGTTATTTAATTAAACGAAACTGCATCCATCATACTGGGATAATTCCAGCATCACACTATCCAATACAGCAAAACTGAAGTCACCCCCACTACAGGGGTGAACCACAAATAACTCCTAAACGTTAAAAAAATCAAGTGGGGCTCCACTACACAAGGCTAGAAATTCTGACAATTCCATGTAATAAGGATTTGAGAGGGCAAACTGTCTAGGAGAAACTTTGGGGAATCTAAAGAAAAAACTCTTGTAAATACCACTGGCAAAGGCCACATCAAAATTTCATACATCACTCTAAAATAGTTATGCATAAGGCCAAAACATCAAACAAGGAGCCAAATCTGTCAGCAATTTAGTATTTCCTGTACAGACCAGCATCTCAGCATCAATGATGCTGGGCAGGTTGCGTGATCAGCTTTAGAGGAGACCCCCCCCCACCCAAACATTATTGTATATCTTGTAGTTTATCCGTGAAAGGATTTATTTTAAGAAAGCAAAAAAAAAGTTAAGAAATTTTTTCTTTTCTAAATAAAAACATCAATCCAGAGTGGCTCCCCTTCAGTTCAGAGGTTAACTGACCAAGTAAGCAGGATGAACAAGAGACTCATTCCACAAATATTTTCATGTATGAAAGTATCATAAGCCTCTAGTAAAACCTGATTTGTAGACTTTTTTATAGTGTTTTCTCACCCCAGTGTGAAATACTGTATTTCTCCCCTATGTATAGCTGCAATTGTTGCCCACTGCATTACAAGAAAGCATAACCCCAAAACGTTTCCTTTTTAAATCAAATGCTCTCCTTGTAAACTTTTGCAGCAGAAAGAAATCTTCAAAAGTAAAAATTAGACCACCCATGAACTATTTTTATTGGGCAGAACCCCAAGACTTCCATGCATGTTTGTGTTATGCCTCTTTTAATAGACACAATCTTGCAGGTGCTAAGAGATCTAAACTTACCTCCTCATTACTACAACATACTTGCTTTAGTAGACAATAAAGAGGAGACAGAGATCAACAGTTAATCATGGGTATATTAAATTTTGAAGTGATGGAAAGGTAATCTAATTCATCATATAAATGACTCCAGATGGTTCTGTGGAAAGGAAAAAATCTTTTTTTGTAGCCTACTAATATTATCTTAAGTCAGCTGTATTATATCTGGCACACGTAGGAAAGGAAAAGGTATGCTGCTTACACCTACACATAAAAAAATTATATTTGTGGTATTCATTCATAAAAGATTCAATAGATTCATAGATTATAACAGCTGCTGAAAAAGCTGCACACACACATCAATAGACCTTTTCAGAATATTTTACCACAGAACATTTCTCTGAACCAAAACCACGTACATACAAATGACCCTAAACAGAACAGAATCCTATCTACCGTCTCAATCAAGACTTCTTATTCTTTACCATATTCTTGCAAAATTATGAAGTATGAAATTAAGCATATTCTAAAGTATAAAATTAAGGTCTTGATGTTTCAAGGAGTGGAACATCAAGACCATTAATAAGGAAAGATGATCATTAACACCTCCGCAGTGAAGAACAATAAACCATTAAATCAATCAACTCCCTCACCTGCCTGAATAGTAATGCCACTGCTGCTGCACTGCAGAGTGAGAATCAAAGCTGGGTGTTTTTATTTTAAGCTTAAGACATGCACCTCAATTTTGGGAGGCTGATTTTTGTGGAAAAGGTTTGCACGTTGCATGAGTAAATACAGTACTTAAATAAAAAAATACATTTCCAACTAATTTTAAAAGAGTGTAAAGACAAAATAAGCCTTGCATATCCTCAACTTTTAATACATTGTAATTTTTTATATACTGTGTATTATTCTTTGAAAGAACAGAGCTTTAAAAAAATTACACATCTGAGACAGACCTGTACTATTCAGAGCATTTTTCTCCTTTACTGACATTTAAAACAAAAGCCTGCAAGTGACAATTTTTTAAATATACATTTCAGACTATGACAAATGGAACAAGTAAATTCAGGGTAAAATTTCAGTATACTACAACTAGTTCATGTTGGTTACACTGATAAATTGAGATTAACCCTGTTGATGAAGAAGTTTTTCCAAACTTACAGCACACAAATGACAATAGAATTTGGCCCTCTGCTCTGAATCCATGCTATTTGCAGAAAGAAACAAAAATGATTTGTCATGGTATCTGCATGCTTCTGGGCTTTGCTGGTTACCCCTGCATCCCCCACCCTTTCTGCTACATGTATCAGGGTGCTTTTAAGCTCTCCTTAGAGGCATTGGGTGTTAACTACAGCCAAGGCTGGAGACTTTGTCTGGGATATGCCAATGCTCCTGCTAGAGGTACCTGGTTTAGAGAGTCTTGCCAATATACCTCTACAGTGTCATGCACTTGAATGCCTATTATCATCCTCTATTTGCTGTTGCAACAAATTAAGAACTGCACTATTTAAAACTAAAGGATTTTCCTTGGGTTTAAGTGGTAGAAGCCAGAATTCTGAAATCAGAGATCTTGACCTGTACCCCGATTACCAGTTATGTCCATATTAGCAGTTAAATGGTGTCTCTAAGTAAGCTCAAGGATTCAGCACAAGGTCAGCCTCTAGGAAATTAATTTAATTCTTAAACTCCACTCATTTTACTGACAAGGGTGTCAATTAATGCTAATTGAAGTGGCTTTTATGAGGTCGCCATCACTCCACTGGGAACTAGACAGATCACAAATATACTATAGAACATTTATTATATTTTTATTTGCATTTATTCTTTTGAATTTCCATTTATAGTGAATTTCCTACAGGGAGCTGTGCTAGAAAAAAGTAGTAACATTTCTACACTACCATCCTTTCTGAAATGCTCTGGGCTTAATATGAAAATATTCAGTGGATACCAATTTCTGCAGCTTGCAGCTGACAGCTACACTGGACATACGGAATGTTTTTCTAAAACCAGAGCATCCCATTTATGCTGCTAAAAATATAAATCATTAACAAAGTCAATTGCCTTAATTTGGTAGTGCTCCAATATCAGAGTGATGGCTCAGTTCCAACTTCCCCCTCATGACAACACATCATGAGGTAACTGGCAGGAATAAAAAAAGGAAATCTGCCACATCATCTTTAAAATCAAACAGAAGCTTTTATTACCCATAACACTGACGTTTATTACCCATAACAGATCACAATTTTTAAATAAATATTTTGGCGGTTTATGCTATTAATTACTGAGAAATTTCATTTTTAGTCCAACTCAAATAACGTTGGAGGGGTACGGTTAGATTATTTTTACAGCCTTGCCAGTAATTATATGCATGGGTAGTAGATAAAACTACCAAGCTACTGTCATTGACTGTTTTAAAAAAACCAAGAACATAACTAAGCACATATGGTTATCAAACAGTGAGAAAAAAAGAAACCAAAACACTGTAAGCTATTTTAGTCAACAAAACCAGTAAAGCCAAGAATAAGAACCATACAAAAGTGTTTGGTTTAAACTTGCACTTCATAGATCCTTCAGCATTTTTTGACATTTTATAGATTTTTCCAACTCCAATTTACAGAAAGATGATGAAAAACATCCTCAACATGCCATTCCAACAATTCAATGCGCAAGAAGATATTTTCACTACTGTGCAATGTGTTAAACAAGTGTCTAAATACAGCAAAATTCAAAGAGTCAACACTCTCACACTATTTAATGATTTCTGACCCAAACATTCAATTTATTGTGCTCTAAGAAGTACAAGAGAGTGCAAAAAGCTTCCTAAATTTAGAGAACTAAATTGGGATAATCTTGGTAGACATGATTCTCTAAGTTCTTGAGAAAGAATATAGACACACAAAGACAACTATTTAGCTATAGTTTAACATGCAAGTAAATTGTTATTTTTGGATGTGTATTGCTCTGGGCTCAAAACAACCTGCTGCATGGATTTTGGATTTCTATGTAATTGTTTTTAAATTATAGAGAAAATTAACAAATATTACACTTTGGCAAAATACAAATGCTGCCACTGACCTGTTTTTAAAATGGCTACAGGGAAGTGGGAACAGAGATCACTGGGACCACAGCATACCTTACCAGTTAGAAGAGATAAGTTAAATAGGTAGATATAAATCTGGCTTTTAGGAAAAAATATATCCATGTGAAGGAAGGAAGGAAGGAAGAAAGAACACGTGTTCTTTTGTAAGAAAATTTTAGGACCACCACGCCTGCATCTGCACAAAAGAGCAGCAGTCCCTTTGTTCCCTTGAGTTAACTGGTTGCATTGCAATACCTGGCAACTGATTGCCCATCAACTGATACTGAGTAACATAATCATAAATACATGCTTCAAAAGCATTTGTTCCCAATCCTGATTGAAGTTAAGTTCATTATCTCAGGTAAAGGCTGGCAATTCAATGAGTCAATATGAGACCACATTTTTTGCAGAAAGAATTACATGCCCTTGATCAAGAATATTATATCCCTCTGGGGATACTCTGACACTAACCAAACATTTTTGGTGGGAAACAGCTAAACTTATGTGTAGCTTGGAGATGCATTTTCTGGCATTAGAGGGACGTGCACTTCTTGGTTTATGAAAGTACTACAATACTGTCAAATCACAGCCTGAGGGAACAGAAAGATTTTACTGCCTAGTGACAACAGCTGGAAAAAGATATCTAGAACTGCATTTAAAATAGTCAATAGGTGGTTTCAGACTTCTGGACTTTTTAAAAACTGTCTACTCTTGCCTAATGTACTCCCAAATTGAGTTGCAGTTCATGAGAGGTATTACCTTGCCTATTGTGTACATGACATATAAAGCAGTTGGGAAAAAAATGTCTACGCATTTACTATGGTACTGAAGAACAACAGTAAGTAGGGGTTTTTATTTCCTATGCTTTAGAATTGCACTAAGCAGAAAGTTAAGTATTTATTGAGTTAATTGTTTGTTGCTGTTTGTTTCTTAGTTTGCCTGAAAAATGTTTTTAGCAAATGTTTTTTAGTGAAACCTGGCATAGCTTCCTATGCCAAATTTCTCGACATTTGAGAGTTAGCATCAGGAGTGAAACAGGCAGAGTATCTCACAGCTTATAAAATGGTAGGTTTTACTAACTGGGAAAATCCTGAAAATAGCAGGTAAATATATAAGAAAAATCAAAGACCTTTGAAGAGACTGACTGACACTCAATAATTCTATAAACGTAATCAGAGGGGTAATGAAGCTACCGGGAGCCCAGAGCAGTTGCCAAAGCACAGCTTCCAGTTGGTATCTCACTGCGCAGCTGTAATTGCTATCACATAGCTGGGGCATCAGTTTCTTCTGTGCTATCCCCCTACCTCCCCTCACAAGGTCAGTGCCCACAGCAGCTGCCCCATTTGCCCCACACTAATTATGCCACTGAATATAATCTATAGTGTTGTAGGAAGAAGTTAATCGCAAATGTCCAAACGATAATGAGCGAGCAGGGGAGAACAAACAGGAAAGTTTGCAAGAATTTCACTGGTGGCAAGAGAAGAAAGAGGAAGAGGAGCCAGGCACCAGATGCTGCTCCAAGCAAGAGAGCAACAGTGAAAGAAATCCTGGTCATGCCCTGGTCACTACCCTTTTCAGCATCGACTCTATGCCACTGTGCAACACAGGATACCAGGCAAGATGGTACTACAGTCTGACCCAGTAAATGGCAATTCTCATGTTCTTATGTCCATTGTAGCAATCTCCATGCTGCTGAGGAGGACGTAAAGCTAAGGAGGAGGGAAACTATCCCCTTAGATAGTAATTACCTTCCAGCTGAGGTTGCAGTAGCCTCTTGTACTGAGGATACTTGGCCATGGGAGGGGACACGACAGGATAGGAGGCGGCAGGTGGTGGTAGTGGGGGATTCAATCACTAAGCGCATCCACACATGCAGGCACATGCACTTGCAGCAGCTCAAATAGAAGCGATGCAAATTTGAGCCAGGGCTTTTTGTCTCAGTGCACATGCCCAAACATGCACTTTGTTGCGGAGCAAGTTGTGCCACTTGGGGATCTGCAGCCAGGGACCAGCACCTATGCTGTCCCCAGCAGTTTAAAAAGCTGCCCTGCCGTGTCCTGGCCCCATCAGTCCAAAAGCTGCCCTGGCAAGTAGCTCAGGGTGTCCATTGTAGCAATCTCCATGCTGCTGAGGAGGACGTAAAGCTAAGGAGGAGGGAAACTATCCCCTTAGATAGTAATTACCTTCCAGCTGAGGTTGCAGTAGCCTCTTGTACTGAGGATACTTGGCCATGGGAGGGGACACGACAGGATAGGAGGCGGCAGGTGGTGGTAGTGGGGGATTCAATCACTAAGCGCATCCACACATGCAGGCACATGCACTTGCAGCAGCTCAAATAGAAGCGATGCAAATTTGAGCCAGGGCTTTTTGTCTCAGTGCACATGCCCAAACATGCACTTTGTTGCGGAGCAAGTTGTGCCACTTGGGGATCTGCAGCCAGGGACCAGCACCTATGCTGTCCCCAGCAGTTTAAAAAGCTGCCCTGCCGTGTCCTGGCCCCATCAGTCCAAAAGCTGCCCTGGCAAGTAGCTCAGGGCTACTCGCTCTCAGGAGCTTCTGGGGTACAGCCAATTGGTACCTCCAAGTTTTGAGATAAAACCAAATTATTCTGGGTAGTCAAGTCCCAATCTGATAGAGGCTACAGAAAGATCTCACCACTCTGAGTGGGCAAAAATGGCAGCTGAACTTCAGTGTCAACAAGTGCAAGATAACACACCTGGATAATAACCACAACTATACATACACAGTGTTAGGTTCTGAACAAGCTGTTATGACTCAGTAAAGAGACCTCAGAGTCACTGTAAATAGTTCTTTAAAAGCATTAGCTCAGTGTGCAGCAGCAACCAAAAAAGCCAATCAAACGTTGGGCATAATTAAGAAAGGAAATTAAAAAAAAACAGAGAATGTCATCATACCACTATACAAACCCAAGGTGTACCCATATCTTGAATACTGTGTGCAGTTCTGGTCCCCACATCTCAAAAAGGATGTAGCAGAATTAGAAAAGGTACAGACAAGAGCAACGAAAATGACGGAGCAGTTGGCATAGTAGGAAAGAATAAAAATGCTAGGACTTCAATTTGGAAACAAGAAGGCTAAGGGGAGATATGATAGAGATCTATAAAACCATGAAGGGTATGGACCAAGTGAACTGTTGTTCACCAAGTCCCAGAATACTAGAACTAAGGGGCACCTGATGAAATTAGTAGATAACAGGTTTAAAACCATCTAGAGGAAGTACTTTTATAAGCAATTTATGGAAGTCATTGCCATAGGAGGTGGTGGAGGCAGATAGCATAGACAGGTTCAAAAAAGGATTGGATAAATTCATGGATGATATAGATCTATTAATAGCTATTGAACAAAATGGTTGGGGATGTTTCCTGTGGAATCTCTAAACCAATAACGATGGATGTCAAGAAGGATATTAAAAAGTGAATAGAACACACTATAAATAACCAGTTCAATGCTCTCTCTGTATAGCATCCATTTCCGTCATTGCTAGAGACAAAATACTGGCTTAGATGGACCACTGGTTTGACTCAGTATGACACTTATGTTCATATGACAGGAAACATACATAGCTTCTTCATTACCTAAATAGTTAGGAATTTAGTAGAGCCAAAAACCCTGAAAGGGGTCTTCTATGAAAAGGAGATCACTGAATACCTGGTTCACAACCTTGACGTTCTTTTGGTCTCCTGTTCTTCTCACAGCTACTGAATGCCCAAACTAACTATAAATGGGACAAAAGAAACAAAGCAAAAAACAAACAAAAAACTCTCATCTACATCCATTTTTACTTGTAACTAGCTACTAAAATATACTTCAGCTTATCAAATGCAAGCCCACCGATCACATTCTAGGTGATTTCCAAATGTAACTACTTAAGAACTGCAATTTACTGGGTTGGACCATAGTTCCATCTTGGCCAGTATCCTGTCATGCAGTGGCAGAGAGTGGATGCTAACAGGAAGAGTAATTGGATATGACCAGGGTTTTTTCCCCCGCTGCTCCTCTCCCACTTGCAACCTCCAGCATTTAAGGTCTAGGAAGTTCTCATTCAAAACCTGTATCCCTAACTCCGATGCTCAATAGTAACCAAATTTCCTCCAAAATTTGGCCAATTCTTTTTAAATCTGGCTAAACTGTCAGCTTCCACATATCTGGTGGCAATAGGTTCCACACTTTACATGTTGTGCGAAAAAGAACTTCCTTTTGTTAGCTTTAAATTTATTACCTACTAATTTCATTTTGTGTCCCCTAGTTCTTGTATTGTGAGAGATAGTAAATAATAAATCCCTATTTACTTTCTCTTCACCATTTAGTATTTTGTAAAACCTTAACACGGTCCACTTCAAGTGTCTCTTTTCTAAACTTAATAGGCCTAGCCTCTTTAGTATCTCCTGATACAGAAGTCTCTCCATGCCAGTAATCATTCTTGCTCCCTTTCTCTGCACCTTCTCTAGTTCTGCTTCAGCTCAGATTTGGCAAAATAGCCAAACACACAGGAAAAGCTCCAACTATCACAAAACATTACCATCCATTTGCTAAACTGGGCACTAAGGTATCTTAAGAAAATATCGGAAGAAGCCACTGTCTCTATTGGCTTAGCACCAAACCTAATTCCAATTGCATTCTGAGCCCTCAATATCTACAAAATCACCTCCCCCTAATCTCACTGGAACCAGAACATTTCAGCTACAATTACAGCAATGAAACTGTAAACTGGCAGATGGAGGCTCACGAATGTGGGAGGCAGAACTCTCATAGGAGCTCCTGATTATGAAATTTATTCTGGAAAATGAAGAAATCATACCCAGAAAAAAAAGTTTTGAACCTAGCTTTTCCATAGTAAGTTTACACCTACACACAAGCTATTATTTACTCCTAACAAGCTGCTAAGGAAGAGAAAAATGGTTATTGTTTTTCTTCTTTCTATTTTTAAGCACTTGTAACAGTTTCATAGTTTCATAGATATTAGGGGCTAGCAGGGACCTTACAGATCGTTGGGTCCAGCCCTCCTGCACTTGGACAGGAAAGACTGCTGGGGTCAGATGACCCCAGCAAGGTGGACATCAAGACGCTTTTTGAAGATTGCCAGGGTGGGTGACTACCACCTCGCCAGGGGAGCCAGTTCCAAACCCTTGACATGTCTGGTTGCTTCAGATGTGCACATCTCATACAAATCTAAATGGAGAGAGATCAAGATTCTGAAGAGCTCCTGATACCAAATCTCAAGGCTATGTTGCTTATGGAAGTATCCTACATTAAATATTTACCATAAGCATTTAAGAGAGTTGCACAAAATGTATGCAGACCAACTACATTCTTTACCACTCAGGGTAGATGATTCCACTAATGCAATTTGACATCAACAGAAACTAACTTCCCTGCTCAATAAAATGCTTTTTTCATTTAAGTTGCAGACAAGACTCCATTATGTTATACATAAAAAATTCTCAATAGAAATATATTTGATTATTATCATGTCCCAATTCATTTTCTAAACATCTAGTGTATTGTAGTTTTACATTTATGTTGATTGCTATTGTCCTTTAAAATTCTAAGAGCACACATGCAAGTCAAAAATAACTCTTCCAAAAGAAGGAGGACACAGAAGCAGAAAAGAAGTATATTTTACATAAAATATGTAAAGGAGGCAAACATTAAAAACTGATCACTTTTACACTGGGACAAATCATCCTTGATAAGGCTGGGTGCATTATTCTGTTTGGAGGCTGTGCCCACAAAAAGACGTTCGAAGTGGTGTTTCTTCCTACAGTAAAATATTTCTAATACCACCTTATAAAAAACACTAACTGTTTACACAATAAATGTATTAGAGATTGCACAATTATTATTCAAATAAAGAGGTATCAGATAAATTCATGGTGAAGCCTAAATTGGTGCAAAAAGCTAAAGGAAAATGTTGAAGTGCAAGTCAAGTAGCAGGAAGCCTCTCTCCCACCAGCTGGCTGTAACCCCTTTTCCACAATACTGATGTGCAAACTGTCCTGACAAAGACTCTTTAGATTCTTCTAGATCCTCTTGTACAGTGCCATCTATACCATCCCTGAAAATGGCCCTTACAGATATAGCTTTACTAGTAAATTTGCATACTTTGGGGAATCTTACAGTCAAATGCACAAAATAATTAAACATTTCCATTTATGATTATTTAACATACTCAGCATTTTATCTTACAAGTAAGTTGGTATGCTAAAAACAAGCTACCACACTGGTTCAGTTTAAATCCATCTTGTTCAGTACCTTGTCCCAGAATGTAACTGATAATGGATACCTAAGAAGAAGGCATAAGAATTCTGCAGTAGAGAGATGTGGGATGATCCCCAATTCATATTAGAATCACAGAATCATAGAGATGTAGGGCTAGAAGAGACTCCCAGAGGTCATCTAGTACAAACCCCTGCCTGAGGCAGGATTTTCCCTATCCAAACCATCCTATACGATCCATAATCTAAACTCTTCACAAGGCTACCATCAGCCCTCACACAGCACAGACCTAGCACCCTAACCTGCCCCAGGTAAAACAGGGGAACCACAGCAGCTAACCTTCTGCTTCTATGAAATGTCTAGAGACCCTAGGTAAAGGGCCACATCCCCAGCTGCAGAGGAAAACAAAACCCTCCACAGTCCATACTGATTTGACCATGGGGTAAAATTCCTTCCTGACCCCAAATATGGCGATCGGTCTGATCCTGAGTGGAGGGGCAAGACCCTGTAGCCAGGAACCTACAGCTAGGGTTCCAGCAGAAGCATTGGCACACCCCACTCAAAGTCCGCAGCCTTGGCTGTAGCTAATATCCAATGCCTCTGAGAATGGCTTAAAATTACCCTGACACATGGTAGTAGAAAGGAGGGGAGGGTGTGCAGGGGCAAGCAGCAAAGCCCAGAAGCATGGAAAATACCCATCGTAGAACATAGGTATTGCTACGCCTAGATCATCCCCAACCAGTGGCTGTCTAACCTCTTCATGAACACTTCCAGTGATGGATAATCCACAACCTCCCTAAGCAGTCTGTTCCACTACCTCACTGTTATAAGTGTGAAGAAATTTTTCCAGATATCCAATCTAAACTTACTTTGATGCAATTTCAAGCCATTGGTTTATGTCCTCCTTTATCCAGCTTTGTCTTCCTAATTTTGCCCCTGCAGGTTCTTGATATTTCCTGGTATGCATCCTTGGTGACCCGCCCATTTATCCATTGCTTGTATGTGTTCCTTTTGCATTTGAGGCATTTTAGAAGGTCATTGTGCAGCCACATTATTTTCTTGACATTCTTCTTGTGCTTTCATCATGTCAGGAGAGTTTCTTGTTGGGCTTGTAATACAGTGCCCCTTAGAAGCTCCAGGCCCTAATGGGCACCTTTATCCTTCAATCTAGCCTCCCATGACACCATACCTGTTAGCTCCCTGAGTCGGGTAAAATCCATCTTTTTTAAATCTAGCCTCCTAACGTTGATGACCTCATGTTTTCCCTGTCTCAGGATCTGGAATTCATGATCACTTCCTCCCAAGTTACCCATCACCTTCACATCCTCCACCAGTTATTCCTTGTTAGTCAGGACAAGATCCAAGACAGAGGATCCCCTAGTTGCATCCTCCATTTTCTGGAAAAGAAAGTTGCCCTCCACACAAGTTAGAAACTGACTTGACACTTTATGTTTGGTTACATTGTTCTTCCAGCAGTCGTGTGGAAAACTGAAGTCTCCCATCAATACCATCCCATAGCTTTTGGCTAGATTAGTCACCTGCCTGAAAACTGGCTTGTCCACCTCCTCTTCCTGATTAGGTGGCCTATAATAAAATCCCCGCCATTATATCAGCACTGCACTTTTCACCTTTCAACTTCACCCACATGCATTTTGCTTTGCCATCTTCTTCCTCCTGAATCAGGGAGCAAGTGTACGTGTTTCTGACATACAAGGCAACATCACCACATTTTCTCCTAACCCTGTCCTTCTGAAACAGAGTGCAACTCTCCATGTTCACATTCCAGTCATAAGAGCTGTCCCACCAGGTCTCAGTGATGCCAGCCAGATCATAGTTCTTCTCAAAGACTGTACCTTCCAGCTCATCTTGTTTATCCCCCATACTTCTCACATTTGTATGCATGCATTGGACGTATTTTGTATTTTGCATTTTGACCTATTCACTTCCCTTTTGTGCCACTTACTGTAGTCCTGTAGTTCGCTGGCCCTTTCCCAGAGTTGAGTTGCTTCTTCGAGTTCTTTCCCCTCTTGATTGTGTGCGTTGTTGCTGGAGGGTTTTGATCACCATCCCCCATGAAACCTAACTTAACCCCCTCCTTACTAGGCTGGCTAGATGGCACCCAAAGATACTCTTCCCCGTTCTTGTCAGATGGATCCTCTCTCTTGATAGTAGTCCTCCTCCCAAGATCTGTCCATTGTCAAAGAATCCAAAGCCTTCATGTTAACACCACAGTCTCATCCATGCATTCACTCCCAAGATACAGTGGTCTCTGCATGGACCTTAGCCTTCCACAGAAAGAATAGTTGAGAACAGGAAGAATAGTTGAGAACACCACTTGTGCTCTAAGTTCCTTAATCCTCCTGCCAGAAGCCTCAAACTCATCTCTGAGTCATATTATATTCATTAAACTGTATTAACTTCTTTAAAATCTAAGGGCATTTGTACAACATACTTTTTTTCCCCACAATGCACCAGAGATCCGCCACTTTGAAGTAGACTCAATTAATCAAGTCTGCTCCACATGCAAGCTGAGGTGAACTGCACTGCACCACGTGCAGTTGTATAAGCAGCGAAATGGACATCAACACACAGAAAATGGCGGCAGTACACTTTTGTACTAATACACCTCTGAAGTGCTTTAGTTAAAAAATGCCACCACCATTTTCTCAGCGCTGACGCACATTTCACCACTTATACAACTGCAAACGTCACAGCACTGAGAGCTTTTCAAAGCACTCGGTACTGTGGCCCTTGCATCTGTAAAAATGCCCTAGGTGTGCATCAGGCCTGGGCCCATGACACTCTCCCTTCAATCTTCAGGTCCAAGATGAATATAAATCAATTATTTATACTGAACCAGGGTGCTTCAAGATTATTTCAAAGATGCCACACAATTTTAGCACTAAGGTATGCTAACATAATTCACAAGATAAACTCAGAGATTACAAACAGAAATTTTTAAGTGTTAAAAACATTTTGACCTGTTATTGTCTTTCTGTGTTCTGTGCAAAAGGAAAATTACTCTTATTTTTTCTGTAGTAAAAAAAATTAGTGAAAACAAAGAGCTGCCATTTTGCATGAAATGTCTTGCGTCTCATGAGGAGCACCTTGAGATCCACTGGTACAAGTCACAGCAAGAACCTTGGCCGGTGGAGAAGACAGGGCATGAAGCACCTAAACTGCAGTTACCTTTAGGCATAAGTGGCAACATTTCCAAATCATAATTTGCTTGAAAAAATGGCAAACCAACTGCACTCTTACTGTGTTATACTTCAGTCAGACATAGCCCCCCACATCTATATAGCAATGTAAAAAAAGGATTGGATTATGTAAAGTTCCACATCATCCAATGTTATGAAGAACTGATCCTGAAAGAACAGAGATAAAAATTGATTATGTTTCACATCCAAATTACAACAATGTAAGCATTATGTATCTGCAGCTTACTCCAAGGTAACCATATACTGAATGCAAACAGGTTATTATTGGCTCCTGTGCCATCTAGAGTGGCAAGACACAGTAATACCAATTTATAGTCTGCTAATACTGGTATTAGCTGCTCATCTAAACATTCTGGACACTGGTGTAATTTACTATACAAGAAACATGCTCACACGCATGCATGCAACCACATACACGCACCCTGTGTAAAGAAAGGGTCTTTTAATTTCTTAGCAAAGACTACAAATTTTCAGTTCAATACCTCTTTCATGTCAGAAGTTCAAACTTGAAATATGATGCAACCCAAGCAAGGCACATTTGTAATTAAAAAACAAAGTTCCACATATTCTTCCTGCTGCTCAAATAAATTAAAATATTGATAACACTGAAGCCAAGAGGGCAAGTTTAAACAGGCTTTCAAACATTTTTCTCCTACCATTTCCTGTGTTCTCTCTTTGTCAGACTAACTCTGCGCCAGCGGATTTTTTTCCTAACCTCATGCAGCATCTAATTTGCTGCCATTATATTTTTAAATCATTTTCTTTAAAAAAAAAGTAAAGCTGTCAGTGAATACTATTTTACACATGATTATTTTTAAACTCTGTATTTTAGTTGCATAAAATAATCTCCTGTGTAACCAGTAATTATAACCATATGGAGAAAATACAAAAAGTTACTCACGTTCATCTTCCCCGCATATATTGCATATTTTTCTAGGCTAAATTAGCTCAGCTTCAACAGCTTTAAAAATGACAATAAACTAACAGTTAACAATATAGGTTCTGCCACTGTTTTTACCTCCAACTGAGAAAATATAACAAAACTGGTATTCCTTTACAATAGAAAAAAAATACATTTTTTTAAATATATAATTATTAGGATTGGGTATTTGACCAGTCAAATAAAGTTCAGTCAACTGACCGGTCAAATATCAGTCAAAAAATTGTAAAGTAATTGCCAACTGGTCCAAATAATACACAGAAAAACACAAATATTCTATGGAAAAATGAGCCAAAACACAATTGAAAAAATCATATTTCTGTTAAGAAAACCAAAAAAAAGTAGTTTTTGTAAAATTGCTATAATTTTTGACTGGTCAAGAAAAATATACAGTCCATTGACTGGTCAACAGACAATATTTGACTGGTCAATTGACTGGCTTGCCGACTCCAATAATTATATAAATATTTTGGTTTGGTTTAGCTTGAAAACAACTTGGGGGTCTATAAAATTTAAATCAGAAACCTACACTGTTGCACATGTCCTTTTCATACAAGTGTCTTTCACCAGCATGAGATTTCTCACCAGGTCATTTTCACACCAAGGCCAAGACTAAGTCCCAGCAGTTACAGTGTCACGTGGGGCGGGGGGGGGGGGGGGGGGGT
>NW_005843017.1:400993-423888 GCF_000455745.1 Alligator sinensis
TGTGTCTAGTTTCTAAGAGTACCAGAAGCCAGCTCAGATACAGCTTATGGGAGGAAGGGGGAGGGAGGACGAGGATGGGGGAATAATGGAGGTGGGACCCCATGTTCCTTCCCACTACAGGGAATCTGGCCTTTTGGTCCCTTCCCCTCTCTATTGTCTGTGGTCCTGACTCAAGGGGCTAGCATTCAGGTCTGCTCCAAAGAGGAGGATTTTGCTTCCTGTTGGCAAGACCCAGTGCAGCCCGCAGTCAGAAGCAGCACAGTAATGGTCTCTTCAGGAAAGTCATTAATTGAATACCAGAGGTTTTCTGTCCGTTCCAAAGGGGTTAAGCAGTACCTCCACCACCAATCCAGTCCCCACAGCCCTTAGTGATCCCCCCAAAGATACCCAACTGTTCCCTTTCCAGTTTTTCCATGTCCCCAGAGCTCCTCCACTTTCTCTTAGGCCCTAGGTTCTTCTGGCCAGGAACTGACAGGCTGCCTTACCCCCAGCCTGATCTCCCCTTGTCATGTACATGTCCTCTGGATACCTCCTGGGTCATCTGGAATCAAAACTCATGGTAAGGTAATACCTTTTATTAAACCAACTAGATTTTGGCAAAAAAAATTCTTTAATTGCAAGCTTTTGGGCACAAGCACTTTTCTTCAGGTATAGGAGAAAAGATTGTAAAAGAAAGTTTATATTTCATAGGAGAGTTGAAGGTGTGGTAAAATCTCCTGTTTGAAACAGTCTCAGGTCATCTCTCCCATGTTCATAAGTCAATGAAGCCATTCAAGACTATTGATACTAAAGGTCTACACCTTGTCTAGTCTTGCATATAATGCACTTAGCCAGCCCTGGCGCTTAACCTTGCCTATGCAGGGGGTCGGACTCAATGATCTATTGAGGTCCCTTCCGACCCCAACATCTATGAATCTATGAAAACCTTTCCTACTCTGTGAACAGGCTAATGAAGTAAACTAAGTTACTCAATATAACAACCTAAACACAATTAATACAGATATATCACAATTAAACTTGTAATCCAATCACACAGGTGTTCAGTTCCAGCACCAAGAATTCTCAGGAAATTTTCAAGGACCCTCACAGGTTCCATTTCCAGGAAATTCATAGCACTGGAAAAACAGCTTGGGGTTGAGGGAATACAAAATATCTCAGAGGTGAGCTGTCCAGTAAAAGGATCCTAGAGGGTAGCTCCCTGGGTCCTCCAGCTCCTTCCTGACCGGGAAGAGAGTAGGCCATCAATAAGCAGCTGGCTGAGGCTCTTGCAGCAGTGAGGGAATTCTTTAACCCCAAACCCACCCTTCATACAATCCCTGCCTAATCCAGTCATTTGCGTAGCAAGATATGTCAATATTTCAGCCACCATATCAACAGGAAATCTGCTGGAGAAACTTTAGTCCTACACTTTTTTCTTTTTTTTCTTCTTTTTTTTGGGGGGGGCGGGGGAAGAGCTACTTTTATGTAACGGATTTACTGTGAGAGGCAAAACACACAAGCCTTGCTTGAATCATAGAAACATAGAAAGTTAGGGTTAGATGGGATCTCAGGAGGTCATCTAGTTCAACCCCCTGCTTAAAGCAGGACCATCCCAGCCAAAACTCTGCCTTGCCTGGTTCTGAAAACCTGCAAGGATGGAGCTTCCACCACCTCTCTGGGTAACCTGTTCCAGTGTTTTACTGAGATAGTATTACAAACAAGTGCAACAAGTACAAACAAACTAATGTTCATACTGTTTTATCAAACCACTGTTTATTTTCCCACCCCCAATACTTTGCCCCAAAGGATGCAATTCCATATAATTTGTAGTTTGAGGACATAAAGAGGAAAGTGGCTACAAATATTGCAAAAGTGCAACCTTTTCAAGAGATGCAAGAACTGGGTCACATGTCAGTGGCTAAAAAGGATGAAGACAAGTCCCACTTCGCTGTAACCTTATGAGAGTGGTAAAATTATTTTTTATTGTAGAGCCACCTATCAGACAGATTTCTTTGTCAATTGCTTTACCACTCTAAACCACCACAATTCCTTATCTTTCATGAAGCAGCTACAGAGCACAGTTCAATAAAAATGTACTACTGTCTACCATCAAATGAGACTGGATGAAATACTCCCTTTAAGCAGCCATGTACCTGCTAGACTATGTTCCCACTTCTTGTACTTATGCTGATCACGTCCTTCCTCCAGAGTTAGGACATGGAATTTAATGGTACTGAATCTCCCATTTCCACCTGCAGTTTTCCAATTTCTTCAGGTAACTTTGAAGTTTGATTTTCCTACTAAGTTTTTGCTTCCACTCTAATTTTGGTGTCATACACAAGTTTATTCATTGTTGAATTTAAATTAATAACATATCCAAAGAAGTGATGAAGCAAAATGTTTTTATTGTAGCTGATAAACAAACCAACCCTATATAGTTCTGAATGCTGCAAAGACTTCTGAGCTGGTCTATAACTCCCATGAAATGTTACTATTTAAAGAGTGAAAAAACATCAGCAATGGTGTAGAAGCCATTCCACATGCCTCCTTGCAACAAGATTTATCCCAGATAATTGGAATTTGCAATAGGCAGCTATATTTGCCCATAGCTGACAAAGGCTGCAAGATTTTCAGTGTAACCATTTAATCCCACTCTGCTTTGGGGCTTGTAGTCAGTTTTTGACCCACAATGATACTCTGCCTCTGCTCCTACAATACCATATTTACTTGAATCCAAGATTAGAGGATTTCCACACCCCCTCCCCCCCATGATCTTGCATTCAAGTACAAGTTGGGGGGGAGGGGCATGCAGCCACTGTGGCTACAATTCTGGCCCTGACCTGGGGTCATGTCAGAAGCACAGCAGCAACCTGCCCCCCTCCCCTGACAGCTCTCTCCTGCCTAGCCCCTCTCCTCCAGCTCCAGACCCACTCTGTTCCAGTGTACACAGCACTGGTTATGGCTGCAGCAGCTGCAGCTCTAGCCTCAGGGCTGGAGCTGCTACTATCATCACTGCTGCATGACTGAGCCAGGGCTGGAGCAACCATGTGCTCCATTCCCAGGCCAGAATGGGGCTGTGAGAAAGCAACAGCAGATGTAGAGGGGAAAAAGTAGTAGAGGGGGCAGAGGCAGGCAGTAGAGACTGGGGTACACAGGCAACAATAGTAGGGCAAGTCATAGTGGGTAGGCAGGGGTCAGGCCCCTTGACTCCCCACTTCTGCTTGCCCCCCACAATCTGCCCCCCTAACTCTGCTTTCCCTGCTGCAGGGGAAAGTAGGGGGGATACATTTAAAGATTACTATCCAAACGATACATTTTCCATGTATAGAACCAAACTATTGGGGGAAGGGGAGGTCTAAAGTCATCTTGGATTTAGGTAAGTATGGTAACTTAGGTTCATCAGTAGCATCTTATAAGAAGACTTGAAGCCTTGGAAGCATAAATAAATCACATCAATTATGTGGTTCTTCTTTACACGTCGCTCTGCTAACATGTTGAAAGAATTCTAAGGCAGAGGAGAGAGGCACCATTTAGATTAACTAAACCAGAGATGCATAAGATTTTGAGAGCCTAAATTCATTTCATCAGACACTGAAAAGTCATGCACAGAGCAGTCTGGCACTCTATCAAATACAGAGTGTTTTGAATAAAAAAGACAGGGAAAGAAAGGGGGGCAGTGCTGGGAGAAGCACTATAAGTAGGTGATGAAGAATATGACATTGATAGAGGTTTATCCACCTACAATACCAGCCCAAGACAAGGTCAACAAAATCCTTTCTGGCTGTCACCTACAGTCCCCAGCTTGAATATCCTGAACATATCATTAATTACCTCTAACCCCTCCTAGAAAAGGATGATAGTCTCAAGACAACCATGGGAGACAAACCTGTCCTGGTTTACAGACAGCCTCTAACTTTAATGGTCTCTCTCAAGCAACAGGCTACATAACTCCTTTTTCTCACCACGGTACCAGGCCTTGGATGGGACACAGATGCCAGCTGTGCCCCCTTTTCTACACAAACCACATCATCACTGAACAAAATAACATAGATTATTGGCAGCGACAGTGATCCCTCACAGTGGAGGATGATCACTCCCATGGGTCAAGTAAAGGGTTATAAATGTGTCCACTGATGGCTAAGAGGTGGTGTCACCATGTGTCACCACGGGGTGTCACCATGTAACCCTGTCCTAGTCTAGTTTTCCCCAATTTGTGGTGTTAATGCTACACTTCTTAATGTTCACTGTGGGCACATCCAGACGAGCCCACATGTGCCTCTTGCCCCACCTCAAACCCCTTTGAGGTGGGGCAAGAGGCACTTGTGGGAATGAAAAAATGTTCCCCGTGCTACAAGATATCCAGAGGTCTAAAAAAACCGAAACAAAAAAAACCTGGGCAGGTCACGGTCCCAGACTGTGCCCTGAGGCAACCAGAGGCTGGGTCCTCCAGGGACACACACTGGCTGCCAGAGCGTCTCCATGGTTGGCCCCTCACCCTGGTGCTGAAACACACAGCCCACCAGGCCGCGAGTTCAGCACCAGGGCTCCAGTGCTGGTGAGTAAGGGGTTGGGGGGGCTGGAGGAGGAGAGAGGGGACCATGGTGGGGACCCCTGCCAGCCCTGCTCGCTTCCTCAGCCCCCCGATCCCTGCCCTGCCTCACCCCTCCCCCCGCCAGTCCCCCAGACCTCCTCCATCCCTGTCCAGCCAGATCCTGCTGCCCTCGGGGCTCCTGTGCCGCCTGGCTGAGCTGAGCCCAGGGCGGCAGGACCTGGCGTGGTGCGCAGTCCCCACATGCCGGGCCCAGCCGCCTACGGGGCCCCTGTGCCACCCAGCCGGGCTGGGTCCAGGGCAGCAGGACCCAGCAGGCACGGCATGTGGTCCCTACGCACTGCACCATGTCCTGCTGCCCTGGGCCCGGCCCCACTGGGCAGCACAGAGGCCCCAAGGGCGGCAAGTCCTGCCACCAAGGGCCCAGCCTAGCCCAGCAGCAGAGAAGCCCCAGGACCTGGCTGGGCCCAGCATGCAGTCCCCATGTGCTGCGCTGGGTCCTGCCAGCAAGGGCCTGGCCCGGCTGGGCTGCAGATGGTCCCCAAGGCCAGCAGGACTCGGCGTGCTACATCAACTCTTGCCGTCATTTCTCAGAGTGCCCCCACTCCCACTGCTGCTGCTAAAGGTAAGTTATGGGCTCTGGGTGGGGGGACTAGGGCCCCCCAGGGGGAGCCAGGACCCTGGGCGGGGGCCCTCCAAGGGGAGCTGGGGCCCTGTGGTGGCGGGCAGTCCATGTGCTGTGAGGGGGGGCTGCACCCTGCGGGGGCCCTGGGGGTGCTGGCCCCAGGCTCTAGCTCCCCCTGGCTGCAGATCCATGAGGAGCCAGGCCAGGTTATTTTGCCCCAAGTGGCACAATTTGCTCCACAACAAAGTGCATGCCCAAGCACGTGCACTGAGGCAAAAAGCCCCGGCTCAAATTTGCACTGCTTCTATTTGAGCTGCTGCAAGCGCTCATGCTTGCATGTGTGGACACGCCCCTTGAGGGTGTCCTAGAAGTGTTTCCTCTGTCCCCCTTCACATTCTTCATCCTCGGCTGAGTTGGGAGTATAGCAGTTGTTTTGGTAAGTGTACATCAGGCATGAGCACACACTGCCCTGTCCACCACAGGGTTGATAACATCCAAAGTTCATTTGCCTACACCTTTACCAATGCCATATAAGCCATTACCTGCTTACAGTGCCCCTCAGCTCTCTACACTGGACAGTGGGGCAATTTCTCCATGTAAGATTGAGTGAACACTGATCTAACATTGGTTCCAGAAAGACGATGCCTGTGAATGACAATTTTAACATCCCTGGACAGTCCATCATTGACCTCAGAGTAACTGTTCTTCAACAACAAAACTTTAAAAATCAATTTGAACACAAAATTGTGGGACAAGAAATCATCCATAGACTGAATTGTGTTAACTATGGTCTAAACCAGGATTATGGATTATCATTACCTGGATTAGCTTTTGTGAGCCCCTTTGTTCCTATGGGCTTATTACTTCTTTTTTGCTTCTCCCAGCACTGTCACTCCACCCTCCCAACCCTCCCTTTGTTTATGTATTCAAATCACTTTATTTGATAGACTGCTCTATCTATCATATCCTTCATTGGTAACTGATGAAATGAGCTCAGATTCCTGAAAGCTTATGCATCTCTGATTTAGTTGGTCTATAAGGTGCATCTCTAGTGTGCCTTCTGCCTGACTTCAGACTAATAAGGCTAACTACCTCTCTCTGCTCAAAGAGTGCTAAACAATTAATCAGACAGTAATAAAGCCAATAGAGAATGAAAACAAAAACTTAAGGATCTTTCCTATATGTGAAGGATGTGATAAATGACATTTATTTAGACCTGGAGATGGCAATGCACTGACACACGGATATTTGGGGGTGCACTGCAGCCCCTCCAAAACCTATTTTCCTGTGTGATAATTAGATCAGAATGCTTCCAAGTCTAATTTTCCCACTTCATGCAAGCAGTCATTGAGGCTCTGCATCGATGCAGGAGTCTATATCCATAGAACAACTTGTAGAGCCTAATTTTGACATTGCAAAGCTCTTCTAAACTTGGTACTGTCTTAAAAGCTGATCAATTAGCACACAGAAAAAAGTACATTTTGGCAGGCTGCAGGAAGAGAACTAAACCAACTGCTTATATTGGTCCTCCTCACCTCCCGCAGACAGAAACTGCCAAAACAATTCCTTTGAATGGCAGTGCTTAAGAGAGCCAAATATGCTCACAGAAATGAAATGCTTGACTTGTTATCTCTTGCCTCACTAATTTAATTAACACAGTAGTCATCCCTCTATATAACCCATATCCAAATTGAAATTAACCTTACTGTTTTATGTATTAAGCTGACCTATAATTAAAAAGTTCCTTATTTTCTCCTACCTCCTGCAAGCTTTAAACATAAAGCCTTCAAGCTTCCTGTCCTTGGCAGGAACAATCACCTGAATTACATCCAACTTGCCAGAAGTATCTGGTTTGCTGAAATCTGTTTCAATGTTTCACTGAAATAAATTAAGACTGTGCTTGGAGCCAGTTGGAGCAATGGTAGAGTAACAAACAGAAAACAGCCAGGCCAGATCCGACCTGACAGTGGCAAAAGGCCTGTAGCATGGTGTTCTTCAAAGTGATTAACATATCCTAAGGCACAACGGATTTACTGTACCTCTACATTCAAAAAAGTAATCTCCACAGCTGACCAAAGAAAAGAAGATGCACATTACACAGCGGGCTGAGGGGGAGCAGGTCGGGCCCTGCAGAGTGGAAGGAGAAGCAGCAGCACAATAAAAATCAAGTCACGTACAGAAATAATGTGTTGGGTTCACAAGAAAACTTATTCCTATCATATCTATATCCTTATTTAGATGTTCTTTCCACTCTTTCTGTCTTTCTTGTATTTTAGCATATTTGATTTAATATAAAATCTATTATCTACAAAACTCATTCAACAGAGAATATTGTTGTAAAATGTTTTCAGCTATAATACATTATCAGCTTAAAACACATTACTTCGAATTTTGGACACAAGCCTGATTAGATAATGAGCTGACAAGAAGGTGCAAGGTAAGTTATATTAGCATACTGGCTAATTGCTTGCTTGCAGTGTCACAGAACAGTAATACCTATATACCTACAAAGACTTAAAAACAGGATGTGGTGTTAGAGAAGACCAGTGTACAGCCTACTAAAACAGCATGAAAAATGCATGTCATGACCAAAAATATAATCTGCAGCCACAAATTATAATCTCCAACATCACAGAATGTAGTAATTAATCAGGTCAAACCATCAAAGTTAAACGGTCATGGGTCTCAGTTTTTTTTCCCTTTTAACAAAATAGTTAAATCAGCCAGCCTGCCTCTAAGTGCAGTGTATAAATCTGATTACTTAAAGAAAAGTTCTGAAAATAAACTGAAGTCATAAGAGTCACTTACGCAAGTGGTAAAACTGGACTTGCGACACAGGGTCAGCTGTAATCCAAGGAACTGATTAGCTGAAAATCGTAAGCTAATCATAACACTGGAAAATATTTTTTTCACTGGGAATCTTTTTTCCAACTACTTAGGTGGTCTAATAAAATGGATCACATCTATCCAAAGAACCTTGCCTGGGAATCATAAAACACAAAGCCTGTTTCCATCTCTGCCATTTGAGCAGATGATATTCCAGCCACACTTGTAAAATTCATTAAGACGTAAAGTGATAAATGCACTATATGGGTCTGAGCCTACTCCCACTGAAGTCCAAAGCCATTTTTATCTTGTCGAAACTGAAATCAGGGCTGAGCTGTGTAGGCATCTTTTCATTTTCCAAAATGTAAAAGAAAGCACTACCTTCACCCCATCCTTTCCCCTGGGACTGACATTTTATCTCCCTTCCTTCTTTGCTCTTCTGGAAAGCCAGAACATTGAGTGTCATTATTTGCTCTCAAGGAAGAGTACCTTTGTGGAACTCGGTCATTTCAAAACAATGCACAAAGACACAAAAACACTAACCTGAAAAGACTAAAAAAAAAGTTTCTAGGGTATTTCAACTGTGTTGCAAGCCCTGGGAATCTGTCAAAATAAGGAGCATATTTTAAATTTCAGGACAAGCGTCCCGACAGTCAAAATCACTGCTCGTGCCACGTCGGATTGTTAACAATCAAAGACCATTGAGCGCTAACAAATCTCTCAGTAGAAACTGGGCACACCAGCTTTATAACATTTCTACCCTTAGAAAAAGCAATTCCCAGGATACTGTTCTTAAACATCTTCTATATTCACCTAAAAATATGTCACTAATGCCTCTTCTTGCTTAGTACCAGCCCTCTATAATGGATAAAATATCATCTCGCATGACACTGGTGTTTAAGGAAGTACAATATAGTCTTTCCCTGACGTTCTTGCCCATTCAATTTTTTTTTTTTTTTTAATTAGAAGCTATGTTATTGGTACACTGTCATAGACTCACACAAAAATAGGTCTGGAAGGGACCTCAGAAGGTCAAGTCAGGAAAAACCCTGACTAAACTATCCCAGCCAAGTGCTCATCTAACCTGCCATTTAAAACTTTCCACAACCTCTCTAGGTAATCTGTCCTCTAAGCAGTAAATCAAGGAAAATAACATTATATAAAACAAGTAGTTGATACATTTTGCATTCACTGAGCATGAACAATATCAATCCTTCACGTTTTCTAAACCCCATGGGATGGCTTAGACAGGGATGATCCTGCCTTGAACAGAGGTTGGACTAGATGACCTCCTGAGGTCCCTTCTAGCCCTACTTTTCAGTGAGTCAAGAGTTACATTAAACATTGGCATAAAAGGGTTACAAAGAATCCTTGACATTATACCCCTGTGGTATTAAACTAGTCCAGTTATTTCAAGTAGTGAAAATCTCTGAGTTAGAGAAGCAGAGGGGGGTGGGGGGACAGTGACAGTTTTTAGTGAAGGAAGTTTCATAGACATTTTTGTACTCAATCAAATCAGAGAGGAAAATTAGCAAGTAAAGAAACAAATCCAGCAGAACCCCATTGTAAACAAAAATAACAAAGAGAACATGACACTACAGACTGAGTTGTAAATCAAATAAACCCAAGATACAGCTGCATAAATTAAAAATATTAATGAAATGTAAACTCAAGGCACTGTAATATAAATGCAGAAGAATGAACTTACCTCAACAGAATATTTCATGTTATTTCTAGTTAAAGAAATCAAGAAAAATAAACTATGGGCTCTGCCAAACTGCCTCTCAGCAGGACATAAGACAATGAAAATTGCATAACCTCAAGTAAAAGAAAGGATCTGACTTTGTTAGTAGCCTTACACCCTTTGCCAAGTTTAAGATCTTAGAATTCAAGTAAGAGTGGAGTTGAGAAAAGTTTATTTCCCTTGTCAAAGAAACTGAAATACATTCAGGAACTTGCAGAAGGACGTTTTATGGATCTATTAATTATCATAAACTGTTCTTTGTGGTTAGTTCTTGAATGAGAACAGCCTCAGGAGTCAGAATACATTAAAATCCTACATTAGAGCTAACCTCATCTCATTAAAAGGTGCAGGAGTAATGTAACAAAAGGAAGGAGACAGAGAATGCTACACTGCAGCACAAGCATTTTCAAACTGTGGCTGTGAACTGTGAAGTACTACAAATTCTCTATAAAATATGATGAAAACACTACATACTGCCATATGCTGTTTCTATCTGGCTATGTTACATCATGGGGCAGGAAAGTCCTCAGTTATGGAGTCCACTAACTAGGGGTGCACTGATAAAGATTTGCTTGGCCGATACCGATATCCGATTATTAACCACCCATATCGGTGAATACTTCTCCAATAACCAATATTAACTGTGGGTTGAGTCATGCTGGGCCAAGCCGGGCCAGGCAGCTCCTCCCCACCCCAGTCATATCTGCAGCATTCACTGCCTTTTACAGTGTCCACCCTGGCCCCAGCCCACACCACACCGCACCAGCACCTGGGACACCACAGCAGCTGCACCGCTTTAGCCCAGCCTGGGCTGCCGGTGAGGGGATGGGGGTATATCAGGTGTTACCCCATCTTGCCAGAGAGAACCCAGGCATCCAGGGGCCCAAGACCCATGGGCAAGAGGGAACCCAGGTGTCCAGGGGCCCCAGCTAAAAGGCATAATTACTGGAGAACATAGCTACAATGGCCAAAAAAAGACAATAGCCAATAATGTAAATTTCCCTTTAATCTGACAGACAACCGATATATTGGTGCACCTCTACTAGTAACCCTGCTTTAACCCACCAGCAAGACTCAGGATAGGGGTAACAGGACATTAAACAGGTTCAGGAATTCAACTGATATTTGGAGGAAGCAAAAGAAGCAGAAGCCATACTTTTGTTATTATTTATAGTGAGGAAGGAAATGCTATCTGATCTGGAACCAGATTTCTATTGAATAGCTACTCCTGTCAATTTTAAACTGGGACTTTATTGCTAAACTTACACCATGATATAAAACATCAATCTATGGTGGGGGGTTTGTAATTAAATTATATCTACAGGGGAATGGTCTGAGATGACCACATTTATTTTGTAGAGAAACAGAAATAAGAGCTTGAGGGAAAAGGTTCTTGTGGCAAAAGCATAATCATGTTTAAGAAGCAAAGGTGAAATTGTAGCATAAGCCATTTTACTGAGTCCTTTTATGTGCGGGGGTGGGGGGTGTCTCTTAATAGTACTCACTGGGATCACCTACACGAGATGCTATGTCGCTATAGTGACAAGCTACTTCACTGTAGCTCACTGCTACAGTGACGTAGCGTCAACAGGGATGAACCATGATGCCAACGCTACTGCACAGTAGCATAGAAGAAAACACGTGCAGCGTTGGGACTGCACAGTAAAGCTGGTTACTGTGCAGTCCATCGCACTTATAGACACGCCCTCTGGGAATCAAGTCCCTTTATTTATTCATATTTCAGGTACCAAAGCTCTACCTTAGGGCTGAAGAAACTTCGAGGAACAAAATATTAGTCAAAACCTGAGCCATGTGGCCTAACAGACACAATTTGCGCAAAAATCCATGCGTCTTACTGCCTTTAACAACTGCCACACTATACAAACTTGGTAGAATGATTCAAGGTTTATTATGTATAGGCTCAGAATTTATGCAAAATAAAACTGGAAGCCTTTGGCTGTTCACTCCTCAGTCCTCCCCACCAATGTCACAGCAAGCTCCTTTTCATACTGGTGCTGAAGGCAGCAACAATTTACGAGGCTTGGAGTTTTGGTTTTTTGGGTTGGTTTTTTTTTTTTGGAGGGGTGGGATAGGGGAAGGAAAGAAGGGGGACAGACACTTGTCATACAAATCTCAATACAACAGATTTTCTAGACAGTCTTGCCCAGACATACCGCCCCTTTTTGAAGTGTGTAGACTGTGCTTTGCAAAACATGTGGAGGAACTGAAAAGCAGCTACAAATTAACAGTGTAACAATGACATGCCCCAGTATCTTTTATGGGAGTGGCCTGTTCTACAATGCAGTCCTCTACTGTTTACAGCCAACCTGCTCCTTTGATACTTAAACTCCTAAAACTGGTATATGTACAAAGTTACTGCTTCTGCCTCCTTTACATGTTTTTAAGCGGGGAATATTTAAACTGGGAAAGTGTACCTTTTTAATCTGGTAAATGTTATGTCGCCTAAACTTTTTTACCCCACATTTTTTTTTAAATGCTCTCCATAATTATCATCTTTCACACACGTAAATATCACACCCTGAACCTGACGATTGGCATTGAGGAGGCAGCCTTCCCGGAAACATGGGCTCTATTCTCACTTTTGCCAATGACAGGCTGAAAGACAGTGGGCAAATCACGATGCCATTGTGGGGCTCAGTTCCCACCTGTACAACAGGGATATCATTTACCTTCCTGTAAGTGGGTTTGGGAGCCTGCTGCTTTGCATGCTGGCTTTGCCCCGTGGGAGTTCCTCAGCCAGCCTTTTAATACAAACACAGCCCTTGCATCAAACAAAACTTTTAGTCCTTCTCTGTGCAGCAGATGTCCTTTAGCTCTGGCCCAGTACTATAGGGTGGCTCCTCCAGGTATGAAACTTATCTAGGTCCCAGTCCACCTCCTGCCTGCACACTGGTCTTTCTCCCAACTGGCTGCTCTCTTCTCCCTCCTCTGGGTTTTAACTGCTAGTAGGAAAGTCCCTCATTAGCTAAATTCCCAACACTGGGCTTTTACAACAGGGCTGCATTCTCCCTCTTAGAGGGTCACACTACCCCATTACACTTCCACTGTAAAGAATTATAGGTGGAAACTACTCTAGGAGCCAAGTATTATGACAAACTGAAATGTAAAAAGAAACAGCCAGGCCACTCATTGATTACTTTACAATGGATACCTACTATAAGACTGCCTGTAATGCAACTTTAAGCAGGAATTTCAAGGACTAACCTTTTCTTAAGCGATTTCTCGCCTTTGAAAGATGCTGGATTGGCAGCTGTAAAACAAAATCTTCGGGCGCTTATACACATGATGAAATTGGCCTTTAATGTGGCTTAACTGCCCTTTTACAACGCTTTAATGGCATCACCTTTTACATCTGAGACGGCATATTTCGTTTTAATTTTGTTATGCTGTGCATGTGTGGCAGCTTATTTTGCTTGAAATTACTTTGTTATGTAGCAAATGAAAACACATCTGAGTACTTTAGTTTATTACGTAACAAACTGCAGCGATACATCTGGATAAGGCAGCAAGGATGGTGCACAGGGTGCTAGAAGCCCAGGCGTGCTCAGGGAAGCTCAGGCTTGGCAGGCTTCCAGTGCCCCGTGCACATCCCTGCCACCTTCTCCAGCTGCTGCACACCCAGCCACACTCCTGCCACCTTCCCGCACTGCCCCAGGGGCAAGTCAGCCTGTGCCCAGGTGGTCCCAGGCAGCAGGAAGGTGGAAGGAAAGTGCACAGGGCGCTGGAAGCCTGCCAAGCCCGAAGCCTGCCAAGCCCAAGCTTCCCTGAGCAGGCCCGGGCTTCCAGTGCTCTGTGCACAGTTGGAGCAAGCTGGGTGCTGCCTGCAACCTGGGACAGCACCCGCCCACTAGTAACGATCCCAGGCAGCCCCAGGTGGTGCCACCACCACAGAGGGAAGCACTGGGGCCCCCTCAGCTCAGGGACTGCATGGCCCAGCAGTAGCTCCTGTAGGTAGGCTCTGCCAAGGAAAAAAAAAAATGAAGTGGCAAGGGGCCTGATCTTTTTTTTTTTTCTTTTTTTTTCTATCAGAGCCTGCCTTCATCTCCTGTGGCTGAGGGGCAAGCTGCTGGCAGGCCCTGACCTGTGGGGGGCCCTGGTCCTTCCCTCTGCAGCAGCGGAGCCCCCTGGGCAGCACCTGCCTGCTAGCACCCTGCCAGGGTAGTCCCAGGGGGCGCCACTGAGAGAGGGAAGGACCAGGGCTGCCTCAGCTCAGGGGTCACTCAGCCCACCAGCAGCTTGCCCCCTGCCCATGGGAGAGGTGGGCAGGCTCTAAGAGGGGGGAAAAAAGTGGTTCATGGGCCCCTTACCACTTTTTTTCCCCCCTCAGTGGAGCCTGCCTGCATGAGCTGCTGCTGGGTTGTACAGCCCCTGAGCTACAAGGGGACCTAGTCCTTCCCTCCGCAGTGGCAGTACCCCTCAGGACTGCCTGGGTGGGATGCTAATGGCCAAGTGCTGCCTGGGGGCTCTGCCACTGCAGAGGGAAGGACCAGAGCCCCCCGCAGCTCAGGGCCCACCAGCCATGGGATAGGTGGGCAGGCTTCAAGGTAAAAAAAAAGACCTGGCCCCTTGCCGCTTTTTTTTTTTCTGGTGGAGCCTCCCAGAGGGGGATGAGCTGATAGGAGGCGGTCACTATTCTGTCATCCCTAAATTGAAACGGTGGGTTTTTAATGAACAGAATTAAAAACACACCAATTAAAACCCAGTGTTTCAATTTAGGAAGAACTAAACCCCCGTCATGTGTACAAACGGCCGTCTACACTTGGGACAGAGACAGCACATACAAAGCCACTACATGCATCTCCACCCTACATTCTCCTCCGTCTCAGACTTAATAAACATCACCTAAAGAAAGAAGTTTGTTCACCATGTTTTTGGACTCTCTAATATGACTGACAACATTTGTAGGAGTACTGACAGTGGTTGTGGCACGAACATCTGTTCACTAGGAACTAAACTGAAAATTTCAACTCATTTTTATACAGGCCACTGAACAGCCGTAAGACTACAACTTTCTGTTACCTCAGCTATAGTCTGAACTGCTGGTTAGAAGACAAGAGACAGCACGTATCATTTAAAATCCCTCAGTCTCTAACACTTATATGGAAAAAACACTGAAGCTGTCAGCTATTTCCACATCGTTTATTCAAGAAGGGAGAGTGTAAAAAATCCTAGAATCATGCCAAAGTTTGACTCCTCAATTAGCTAGACAAATATCAGATTCAGAAATTACAGAGAAAACGCCACAAAATGAAAAGAACAAAGAAAATAAACTCGCTAAAAGTTTGGATTCAACTGATTGACTCATCAGAAATAGCATTGTGGAAAGATTTATATCAAACTGTTAGTTTTGCTCATTGTTTGATTTCCTTTACTGGCTATTAAAATGCAATGTATAATCTAGTGTTTAGAGAAAGGGACAGAGTCATGACTTTCTCTTTCCAACTGTACCACCATCTCCTTGAGTGGGACCACCAAATATGCAAGGCAGGAACAGCAGTTAATTATATAACAGCACACTGGGATAATCAGTTGTTTCAAAAGTGCTTTAAAAATCTTGGATAAAAAGGGTATTATAGAAATGCCTGGTATTTATTTGGATTTCTTTTTTCAGTTGGGGGCCTCAAAAAGCAGATATCCCAATCGGACTGGGGGACCGTTTCCTTGTCCATTCATGTCTCCCAGCAGTTTCACTGGGCAGCGTCCACTGGCTCTTTGGACTCACTTGAGGGGTAGGTGGCACTATCCATGTATTCTGCATGGTGCCCCCCCATTGGTGCACTTGTTTTTAAACCTATGACTCTGTTTTTCTTTTATTTGTCCCAAGGAATCAACTGTTATTTTTCTCAGTAGCCTCCTCCTTAAAAGCAGGCTTTTAATTTTACTGAGAGGACCTAGGCCTACACTTCCCCAGTGGCATAACAAATAGGCCTATTAGCCTATGACCTCCCTCCCCTTCTTGTTTTCTCTTTATTCATCCCTGGAACTAGTAGATGTGTCCCCAGTGCCCTCCCTTACAGAGGAAGACTTACAGTATTTTGCGATGGGCCTAAGCCCATGTTTCACCACATCTAATAGGCCTATCACACAGGGGCAGAGTGGATGTTGAAAGGGCAAGTGAACTGGGCATGACCAGGGTTTTATCCACCTTTCCTCTCCCCCTTGCAGCCTCCAGCATTTAAGGAATAAGAAGTTCTGCAGCTGTGCCCCTCGCTCCCGTGTTCAATAGTTCCCATTTGATCCTGGGGAAGCAGAAGAATCACAAGGAATGCAAACAGAAACAGAGACCAAACAGGAGCCAGATCCTGGACTGGTCCATGAATTTCTACAGCTTCTTCCCGTGAGTCGAAGCTGGGACCTCTGCTGCTGCAGATTGCAAGTGCAAATGGTACAGACAAATCCTTGCTTTGCCAGCACGGCAAGGACACCGTTACAAAACAGGGGGGAGAAGTCCCGGGACACAAAGTGCAGAGGATGCCTCATTTGGTGTAGTGCGAGAAGATTTGTGGCTCTCGCATACTAAGGAACCTGGCATCTTTCTGCTGCCAGGCTGGGCCATCTTTAAAAATGCAGATGATAATAACCAAGTAAAGAGGAGAAAAAACACAAGCTGCCAGTACCCCTCTCCACAGCCTGCTTCCCAGCCCTTTATGAACCCCGGTCAGCATTGCCAGGTATATGATAATTATCATATCTGTACGAAAATGTCAACTGTTGTACAATATATGATCGAAAAGAGTAAAACTGTTCAAATATAGTTTTCAAGGCAGCTCATTGATGCAGCACATGCAAAACCCAGGTGACTCTCAAGGAGTCTTAACTGACTTTTGAGTTTGTTCTCCGCACTTCCTTATGGCTGCTGGTCCCAAAATAAAAAAATTCTTCAACTTACGTCCCAGTCCTGCCTGGCCGGGGTGGCCTCTGCGGAGCCTTGAGTGGCTTCTGGGCTGTGTGTCATGTGTGTGTCGTGTCCCATCCCCCCCCCCGGCTTTGCTTGGTTATTATCATCTGCATTTTTAAAACGGCCCAGCCTGGCAGCAGAAAGAAGCCAGGTTCCTTAGTTTGCAAGCCACAAAGCTTCTTGTGCTACACCAAATGAGGCATCCTCTGCACTTTGTGTCCCAGAAATTGCAACTGAAGCATACAGCCAAGTCATTCCTGACCTCACCATCCTGCAGTTCCCACAATGGTCCCAACCCTGAATGGCACCTACATGATCATGGCGCTACCATATCTGTCTTACTGACACAAAACCACCAGTGACTGCAGTGCCTTGTGTGTCCCTGCAACCAGGTTGGGGAATGGGGGTGAGTTTAGGGCTGCTGCTCCCGTGACCTAGCACCCAAGTGGGGCAGGGGGCTACATCAGTGCACTCTTGACCTCTGACCTGTCGCCAGGGTGCTGCCAGCCAGGGAGGGGGCTACTTCGGTGCGCTCTTGAACCCTGTCTCCTCTCCAGCTCGAGGGGCTGGCTGGACAGAGGGCTCATGAACATGTGGGATGTGGGCAGGTTTCAGTCCTCACTGGCGCTGGATGTCATGGGCCCTGAGATGCAGCTGTTTTTGCAGTGGGCTGTGTGGAGTATCGGTTGAGGTGGGGGGCAGTTGGGGGGGGCTTTGCTCACTCTGCCTACTTTCTGCTTTATAGGGGCTCTGTTGCGTGATCCCATCTGCACCTTCATTTTCCTGGTGGTACTGGTGGTGTTTTTCTCACTGCAAAAATATAAGGTACCAGGCACTGGCGTCAGCCACTGAATCCAGAGCTGTTGGAGGGCCCATATATGGCCTGCTGAGTGCATGCCTGCCGTCCAGCATTCAGCGGGATAACATAGTTGCTATACTGTGGATACAGCTGGGTGATACTGTGAGATTGCAGATTGATAGTGACATTCCATAAAGATTGTGTTATATCAGTCAATAAAGGTTTACTGATATCTTGCTTTACTACAAAGGGCACGATTTCATGTCTTTCCTCCTTGTAGTTAGGGTTGGGGGAGCCCTTGAAAGCAGAAGCTTCCCATACTCCAGAGCTGGATAAGGAGAAAGTATATAGGGTGCCACAGCTAGGCAGAGGGCATTCCTCAGAGCAGCTGGTGGCATTAAGGGTAAAGTTCATGTGTTCAGATTTTAATCGGATAAGGTCGACAGGTATCTGTCTTTGTGGGGAGCTGATGGTCATTCGTGCTGGGAGATCTGGATCAGTACTATTATTGCCCCAACACTCCCCAGCAGGCAGGGGGCTGGAGAGGTTCCATGCTATACAGGAGCAAGTGGGAGATGGTGGTGAGGGTGGCAGGGTCCCACAATGCCTTGGGGTGGGCCCTGGCTTGGGGCACCGGGAGCAGGGACCACAACAGTAACACAGCCTTTGCCCTCCACCCCTCAGAGAGATGCTGTCACAGCCCAACATGGCACCCCCCAAAGCTGTGGTGCCAGAGAACAGGGCTCTCAAGTTCATGTGCAAGGTCCCCACCACCACTGAGACACAGGAAATATGTGAAGAAATATCAGTGGGAAACTTGATTTAAATCAGGGTTCTCTCTTGGTGATTTAAATCAAGGATTTAAAATTGCCTTGATTTAAATCAATCCACTCTGCCCAATTCCCAATACAAAAACAAATCCCCCCCCTGCATCCTGCAGTCAGCCCATTTCATCCAGAAAGCAGCTATAGAAAACTCTTTATCCTGGCAAACTACTGAATTGGGGCATCAGTACCACTACCCAATTCAGAGGGTTTGTATCAAGGGCAACTCCCCTTGATCTAGCCAGCCACTAAGTAGCTCCATCTTTCTGATTTGTCCTGACCGTTGGCTGGAGCACACTGCCACAGTCTTGGCCCACACCTCTGAAACTCCACGCACAGGGCTTCTCATAAAAAAAAAGGAAAGAAGAAGGAAAAGTTGAGGAGTAAGGTAGTAGAGGCTGGGGTGCCCTCACACAAGTCCCCCAAGCCTCTACTACCTTCCTCCATGTTCCTACTCCTCGACTTTTCACTATTCACACCCCACCCCCCCATCTTCCCAGCTGTTACCTCTCAGCTCTGTGTTCTTGGGGAACCCTGGCACAGTATGCAGCCTGTTTGACTCACAGAGGACTCACCCCCTCCCCCTGCCTGAACAAGAACCGGTAAAAGGAAGGACTTACAAAAGACAATGAAGATGCAGTGGGAGACGCATCTAAAGCCCTCCAGACAAGGGTGATAGGAGTGAAGCAACTCCCCTGGTCTCATTTAAATAGGAGATGGGACAGGAAAGCACCTCCGTTAGCATTCAGAATGGAGAACAGAAATTCCAAGGCAAGAACTTCACTGAACTCTGGGACCAGAGAAGCAGGGGAGCACTGCATGATGGGGGATCCCTGTTCCAAATGCTAATCAGCCCATGTCTACATACATCCAGCTCTGCATTTATCAAACCAGTTCTAGTAATGACTCCTTTATTGGTACCCAAAACACTGAATCTGCCTGTCTGTATTGTGAGCTACCTCAGAGTAATGCCACCCATAGCCAGGAGTAATCAGTTCCCATTATCCAGTATGAGAGCCTTGTTTACCCATAAGCAAACCTAGTGTTCTCCCTTGAGCCATTGTTAGTTCTCTACAAAAACCCCTACACCCAAGCTCAAGTTTCTGTCCTGGGGCTTGGATCCAAAAGCTGCACCAGTTCCACTCCTTTTCTGCCTGGAATCCCTCCATTGATCATGCTGAGGGCTCTGCCTGTCTGCAAGCTCCAACAAACACCTGGGAACCATAATTGGTTCAAGCTTCAGAGTGGTGAGACCCCAATTCTTTTTTTCTCTCTCTCTCTCTCTCACTCCAGAAACCTGACTTTTGCTTTCTTACTCCAGGCACAGCTTTCTAAACCTGACTTTGGCTGATCAGACTTGAGCTAGACTTCCCCAAACACCTAACTGAAACTATGTAATATTGTAACTGTTTTATTTGTCTCTCTTGTATGGATATTACTACTAGTATCATCATAAGTTCATATACCTGACAATCAATAACTTTTATGGTCAAGCTGGTTGCTATACTCTCTCTCTGAACCTCACTTACTATTCCTTCCCCATGACCTCCCCATTTGCTCTGCAGCAATGCTTCTTTTACCTAAGCCAGAGACCCCTGCAATGCTCAAAACTACGGTGGGGTTTGCTCATTAAGGGAGCTCATCTAGGACCATTGTGACAAGAGAACAATCAATAACTTTTATGGTCAAGCTGGTTGCTATACTCTCTCTCTGAACCTCACTTACTATTCCTTCCCCATGACCTCCCCATTTGCTCTGCAGCAATGCTTCTTTTACCTAAGCCAGAGACCCCTGCAATGCTCAAAACTACGGTGGGGTTTGCTCATTAAGGGAGCTCATCTAGGACCATTGTGACAAGAGATTGGGACATGCTGAGTTTTGAGGCGCATGAGGGTACCAGCTGAAAGTGCTGATCAGACCCAGCCTGCTCAGACATACTCTGTTAGCATGCGTCTAACTCAGGGGCGGGCAATTATTTTGGGTGGAGGGCAGCTTATCCAGTTTTGGCAGGCTGTCAAGGGCTGCATGCGTAGCCCCACCATGTGACAGGTGCCCCACACCTTGACAGGTGCCCCGTGCCCTGGTCACCATCTTAGGACCAACGTCCCAATGTCTTGGGACCAATGTCCCAGGGCCAGCATCAGTGGGGCCCAAAGCAGGGCACAGGCTGGCACAGGTCTGTGGAGCCGGGCTGGGCTGCACCAGCAGGGAGAGGGGAGCTGGCCCAGCTCCAAAGACCCCTGCCAGTTGGGACCCCACACTCCTGCCACCCTGCTCTGGGCCTCACTGGCACTGGGACACTGGTGTGGACCCCATGCTCCCACTGGCTCCCCACCCACTCACACCCAGTGCCCCCGAGCCCTGTGATACAGGCAGGGGGCAGTGCTCAGCCCCGACCCCCTGCTCACCAGCAGGGAAGAAGCTGGTACTGAGTGTGGGGAAAAGTGGCCCCTCACCTGCCCCATGGTCAGTGCTCCGTGCTGCAGCTGCTTGCAGCCCATGCGGGGCTGTCTGGAGCAGGCACAGGCAGCCTCATGAGGGCTGCAGGTGGCAGCAGCACAAGATGCTGGCCATGGGGCGGGTGAGGGGCCACTTTGGACACTGGTGTGGACCCCATGCTCCCACTGGCTCCCCACCCACTCACACCCAGTGCCCCCGAGCCCTGTGATACAGGCAGGGGGCAGTGCTCAGCCCCGACCCCCTGCTCACCAGCAGGGAAGAAGCTGGTACTGAGTGTGGGGAAAAGTGGCCCCTCACCTGCCCCATGGTCAGTGCTCCGTGCTGCAGCTGCTTGCAGCCCATGCGGGGCTGTCTGGAGCAGGCACAGGCAGCCTCATGAGGGCTGCAGGTGGCAGCAGCACAAGATGCTGGCCATGGGGCGGGTGAGGGGCCACTTTTTCCCGTTCTCAGCACCAGCTTGTAATCCACCCCACTATCAGCCTGGCAATGGGGCCAGGTTACAAGGTGGTGCTGAGCGCAGTGGGGTGGGGAAAGCAGTGCCTCCCCGCCCCATGCCCAGCGCCCCACGCTGCAGCTGCTCGCAGCCTGCCCGGGGCTGCCTGTGCCTGCTCCAGACAGCCCCATGAGGGCTGCGAGCGCCTGCAGTGCAGGGCGCTTGCCATGGGGTTCGCAACCCGCATGGGGCTGTCCAGAGCGGGCACAGGCAGCCCCGTCCTGGCTGCAAGTAGCTGCAGCATGGGACACTGGGCGTGGGCGGGGCCGCTTCCCCCCCACCCTCACTCCTTCCCTGACCAGGGTCCCCCCGCCCCCTCTTACCTGAGCTTCCCTCGCTGGGGAAGCCACATGCTCCCAGCCCAGAAACCCCAGCTGGGGCTTCCGGCTGTGGGGGCAGGGCTGAGCGGTCCCGCTGTTGTGGGAGCCTGCTGGGCTTCCCCCGAGTCCTACTGCCCTTGCTTCCTGTCATTTTTGACAGGCACCAAGGGCAGAGAAATATTAATTTTCTACATTTTTTTAGGAGCCCCGCAGGCCAGATAGAATGGCCTTGCAGGCCAGATCCAGCCTGCGGGCCATATTTTGCCCACCCCTGGTCTAACTGCATTTTTTATTGTCCTGCTAAAATAAGGGATGAACCGAGTTCAAGGCATATGAGGGTGTTAGCTTGTCAATGCTGAATAACCCGGCCTGGCTCAGGCGTGCTCTGTTAATATGTGTGTGTATGTGCATATATGTACTTGACTGATTCGGTGGTTGTAGGAACCCAGCCCCACTGAAACTGAGTCCTGCAAGATAGGTCCACTGGGGCTGAGGACTTGCAGAAGGGAGAGATACAGCTCCATAAAGAAACACAAGTAATACAAGCAGCACATGGACAGAATTACAGAGATCTCAGAAACATACCCCTAATAAATGAGCACACCCCAAAGTGACGGGCAAATCTGATAACACAGCCATGTGCGCTTTCTACTCATAGTTGCCAACAGTGACACCCACGCAACACTCCACTAGCTCCTGTGCAAATTCAAGTCCCCAAATATTTCATTTAAGAAAACTCTTGTAATTTACTGCTCATTGTGACAACCACAACCAGGCAAGACAAAAAAAAAAAATGGGTACACTTGCACTGGCTAAAAAAAAAAAAAAAAAAAAAAAAAGAAAGAAAAAAAGAAAAGAAAAAAGAGACCAAATCAATCCAGTTATATAAATAAAAAGACAGAAACTGAAAAGTTGCTAACCCCTATAATATCCACCTCATACATTTTGGATTACATCAAACCTCTATACATCCCCTTTTTCACAGCTATAAAAATTAAAGATAAAAAAAGACACTACTAAATCATCAAGCCCATCCATCAAACAGTGCAAGATACTCCCAGACATACTCCTTCCAGTGTTTTGTGCAGTCTTTTTTTAAACACTGGAGCTTCAACCACCTGCTGTTGGTAAAGAATCCCATAATCAAATAAATAAATCAATCTCACTGAGGCGTGTTTTCTTTTCTCCTCCCATAGCTTCTTATCAAGTCTTTTCTATCATCCATTCATATTTGCCTACAAGTGTTTAAAGGAAAATGGCCCTTTGTGTCTGAAAACCATATTTGGTCTAATGTAAAATTAGAGAAATAAAACATACAAGATCATTCATTTGCTTAGACTCTACACTAACTCTTTCC
>NW_005843017.1:423919-433391 GCF_000455745.1 Alligator sinensis
ATTTCTACAGTGTAATGCTAGTGTAGTATCCAAATCTGAATCTGGCATGCTATGTGTAACTCATCCAAATTACACGAGAAGGATAAACTTCCCCCTTTTTCTTTATAAGATTTCTCTCTGTACACAATACAAATATTGCAATGACCTTTTTTCTTGCCCCATCACACTGTAAAGACAAGTCTAGCTTCCTACACACTTGTTCTTCAGGTGCTGGTGACAAATGATTTCCATCAGATGCCTGGCATTCAGAGTGGGGGTTTTTTTTTTTTGGGGGGGGGGGGGGGGTTGTGTATATATATATACACACACAGACACACACATATACACACACTTCAGGCCAGAAGTGCAAGAACTTCTGATAGACAAAACAGCATGATGTCTATTTCAAAAGGTATAAAATACCACAAACATTTGCCCTAATGTTGATTTTCAGGGATTCCTATGGATTTTTTTAATTTCCTCTTTGATGCAGGTTAAATGAAAGCATATATAACCAGGGTATGAGCATGCTGCCAGTTACCTGCCACTGTCTAAACAAACAACATTAGTAATCATTACTAATCATAGCTGTAACAGAAGTATTATGAAAGAGGAGAGATGGGCTGAGACACACACTGTATATTTATGAACGGGGGGGACGACGGTATTGGTTCCATGTCAATTTTCACAATTAGGTCATAAGCATGGACAGAAAAAAATCCACAACCTTCCAACGGAGAAAGCCCATTAACTTAATATTTTGAGTGAATAACATAAATAAATGGGAAGCTGGAAAAATACTGAAGGTAAGTTCAACTCTGGACATGATGTCCAGGATGGAACTAGTCCAGGACAGGCCTCAAATGTGAAAGGAAGAAGAAAGGACAAGCAGGTGCAAGACATGCTTGAAAGGTTATGCCACAAGGTTTGGGCTGCTGCAACAACCCGCATATTGCACCTTGTAAGAATCCCAGAGACACAGACAGCAGCATTTATTCCAAAGTAAACAATCATTCTGATCAAATGGCCAGCAATAACACGGAGAAACCCACCCATAAATTTGGCATGACAGGCTGTTCTACTATAAAGTAAATTAAATAGAACATGGAGGTGACAAGACCAAAATTCCCAGATACATTTTCTGCCAAATTCGGGTTCCTGCCAAGATGGGAAACACCTAACAACCCACCTGAACACAGTCCATTTAAAGGCATGTTGTGCACAGGAAGAGCCAATTCCAGACTCCTTGCTTTGCACAGCTTTTTAAAAAACATTTACGTATAAGCCACAAAGTTATGGACCATCTCTATGCAACAGTGGAACAAGTAAACATGAGAACGGATGTGTCAAATTTGTTTCAAATATTCCTGAAGCTTCTAGTATTAAACTAAGAGACAGCAAGAATGGCAATGCAAACTATATAAGGGCCGTTTCTGTGTTTAGGATGGGCAGTAAAGAAGTTAAAAATAATATTTTAAAGATGCTATTTGGACTTCTGCCAATAAGGATTTCTATTTTTTTCCATTTAACTTCTGGAAATTTCTTCATCTTAGTGTATGAGCAAGAACACAACCACAAAAATGTCAGGATCCTTGGGCTTGGATCACAGTTCAATTTGCAAATAAGACAGACAACACTCTCAACTCGGAAAACCATATAAACAACGGTTTGAGGCCTAACTCACGTAAATTATCATGGCTTTTACTTTTTTTTTTAAATCATTCTCCTAGTATTTTGCTTTTTGAACCTATTTTCAACATTATATTTTTAGTGCATCTAATTTCTTAGCCCTCTCCAGCAAAATGATATAGTGAGGTCCCTTTCCAGACCTAGTTTCCTATGATCACATGAACACTAATTAAAGACCACTCAACAGTCTGTAGGACTTCAGATAGATTGTTCTCAAGAAGGGGACGGACACTTTTGGCTGATCTGGTATAAAAGTCTGAGGATTAAGTCAGCATCCTTTGTCTGAACAAGACTCCTTCACTTGACCTGCAAAGACATTTAAAACACTTGGCAGTGAAATACATCCCTTAGGCAAGTCAGGTGAACACTGTTTCCTTATTCAACACTACACTAACCCTGTAGAAATATCATCTCTGTGAATGCCTCATTCTCATGACTGAATTATCAAATGTGATTATAAGACATACTGACAAACAACTTAATGTGTCTATCTGATATGTAACCAGTTTTGTCATGCTTTACTCTCACATGCATATCTACTCTTCACAGAGTAGGGTCCATTCCTCAACCCTAAATGCAGCTTTCAACGACAACAGAACAGGGAAAGGGGGAATAAGCAGAATAAGTGTCCTTTTCTACTACTGTGGTTTCTAGAGATGCACCAATACATCAGTTCGATATTGGATTGGCACCAATATAAAGAAAATAGACTATATCAGAAATTGGTCTGATGTAGCCGATAATTTGGCCGATAAATGCCCATGCGTACATACAGCCACAGTGCAGCACAAAGGCAGAGGAGCACTGCCCAGCAGCTTGGACAGCTGCGTGTAGCTGGTAAGAATGGTGTGGTGGAAGGGGCATGGGGAGGGCAGATCAACACCCCCTGTCGTGAAGGATGGAGTGGGGCTGGGGTAGACACTGCCCAGCCAGGGTAGGGCAGGCATGGGACGGAGCTGTGATTTGTCTGGGGGGCACAGGGGGGAGGGGGAGGCTACTGGTCTGGGAGCTGCTCATCTGGCAGCTTCCGCTGCTGCTCCTGCCAATCATCCAGGAGGGCATGCAGGGGAGGCCTTCGCCTCCAGATCTGCATGGGACGGGATGGGCGGGCTGCAGCTGTACGCTTGGGGCAGGGGTTGCGCTGCGCTTGGGGCAGTGGCAGTGCTGGGAGGGAGACTAGGGAGGAAGAGGTCAATAGCCACCACAAATTTTGCAGTAGGCCCCTCCCAGTGCTGCCGCTGCCCGCCCCAAGTGCAGCGCAGCCCACAGCTGCAGCTTCACTGGTCTGCCCCATGCAGATTTGAGGGCACCCCCCCTCCCCCATGCCCTCCCAGATGAACGGTGGGAGCCACCGGACAAGTGGCTCTCAACAAGCAGTGCGCAGTGGTGGGAGCCGCCCCTCCCCATCCCTGTGCCCCCAGCCCCCGGACAGTCCGCAGCTCCATCCCACGCCAACCCTGCCCCAGCTGGGCAGTGCTTACCCCAGCCCCATTTCCTCCCTCACTGTGAGGGACACTGATCTGCGCCCCCCCACTTTCCAACACCCCTTTCCTCTGCCCTCCCCTTTCACCACAACAGACTTACCAGCTGCAGGCAGCTGTATCAGAAATTGGATCTGTATCGGCCAACATGCCTCCTTAAAAATCAGCTATTGGTATCGGCCCTCAAAATCTCTATCAGTGTACCCCTAGTAATTTCAAAACAATCCCTAACCCACTTTCTAAAATAAAGAAAAACAAATGTCGCATAACCATAAGTAGAAAGCTAGTTTGCCTTATTATCAGGCAAAAGCAAGGGTATTTCTGGCTAATTTTTGTTTCAGGAAAAAAAAAATCAAAGCACAGAACTAGATGGCCTCTCAATTCAAAGTTGAATTCTGGGGGCTTCAGGATTCCCCATTATAGAGTTGGGAGCAGAGCTCCAGTGCAAGTCAGCTCTCCCAAAGCTTCCAACTTCACAGCTTTGCAGCAGAAAGCTGAGAAGCTCTCACACACCTGGCTCCATTAGAGGTAGGACACGACACCTGAAGGACACAAGAAATGGATGTAGGGGTTTCTTTTAAACTTCAGTCATAATTTTCACTGAAAGATTTTTTTCCTGAAAAAGTAGACAGTAGTTTTTCTTTTGTCTGACCCGTTCACCCAGGGGTGGGCAAAATCTGGCCCACGGGCTGCATCCGGTCCACCATGCTATTCTATCTGGCCCAAAGGACCCCCAAAACATTTAGAAAATTAATATTTATCTGCCCCTGGCTCCTGTCAAAAATGACAGGACCCAGGGGAAGCCCCGGCAGGCTCCTGCAACAGCAGGGCCCACCCGGCCGCCCCCCCAGCTGGAAGACCCTGCCTAGCATGGGCTTCTGGCCTGGAACCATAGGGCTGTTTGTGGCTGTGCCAACATGGGAAATTGTAGGTAAGTGGTGGGGGGGTGGGAAAGCAGGGGAGGACCACAGGAATCAACCCAGTCCTCGGGGCTGGGCCAGATCCTGCTGAGCCCCATGGTCTGGCCATGCAGCTGGGAGCCAGCAGGCAAGTAGGAAAGTGGCGGTGGGGGCAAGGGGGAGTGAAAGCAAGTGGAAACATAGGACCTATGCCTGTGTCCCAGTGTGGGCCCAGCACTCCCACTCAAGCTCCGAGCTGCTGCAGCATGGGGTGCCAGCCACGGGAAGGAAGGGGGCACTTTTCCCCTGCACTGAGCACCAGCTCGTTCCCCACCGGCGAGCATGGGGTCGGGGCTGTGCGCTGCTCCCCGCCTGTACCACAGGGCTGGGGTGAGGGCACTGGGAGTCAGCAAGCACACGGAAGCCAGCAGCAGCCGGGCAGGAGTGCAGGGTCTGCACTGGTGTCCCAGGGACAGCGCCAGCAGGGACCAGAGCAGGGCGGCAGAAGCGCAGGGTCCCGGCCAGGAGGGGCTTTATGGAGCCAGGCCAGCTCCCCCCTCTCCCTGCTAGTGCAGCCCACACCCCACGCTCCTGCTGCACCAGCAGGGAGAGGGGGGAGCCCTGGCCCTGGGACAGTGGTGCAGGCCTCACATACCCACTCTCTCCACCCTGCCGCATTCCCCACTTTCCTGCTCATCCACTCTGCACTACATGGCTTCCATACCCACATCTATACCCACACACACCCCCATATGCATCACTTATATATACCACAAACACCCACAAATCAGGACAAAAATATTTTTTAAATTAAATTAAAGTATATTATTATGGGTGTTTGATTTTTAGTACATCATTTGGTTTTTATTCCCCCAAGATGGCAAACCCTCTTCCCCAAAGTAGTACTTCCAGGGGCAAAGGTCAGAGGTTATGGGTGGGACTTCTGGCCCCAAGATGGAGACCAGGAGGCAGGGCATCTGTCAAGGGGAGTGGTTACCCATGCAACCCTCAACAGCTTGCCAAAACTCGGTAAGTGGCCCTCCGCCCAAAATAATTGCCTACCCCTGTGTTCATCTATCTTGCAAATCTCAACAAAACACCAATTTCCTGTTGTGTCTTTCTTAGATAATATATAGATTTAGACAAGTATAGGCTTGTCCATGAAAAACCCACAAACTGTTGATAACTTATTCCACTCACATTCATATGCAGATCCTAAAATGAATTAAATGCATAGATTCATTCATGAACTTTAAAATACACCGCTACTTTGATCAATATTTGCTGCAACAAAATTCCTAACAACAGTACACGAAAGACAAGCAGAAAAAGCTATAGATCTCTCATCACATGCTAGGAGTTAGTGTATCAAACAGGCTTGTTTTGCCACGCAGCATTATGTGAAACCTTTGACCTCAAGCCATATGCTAGACAGCTTTCCTTTCTAGGAATTTTAAATATATATAATTCTTTGTGACGTCTTAAACTACGGTTAAAAAAAACAAACAAACCCAACTGCATAACTGCAGAAAAGAATATGAAAGTCAGTCCATCATTCAAAGGGCATTTTTCCCCCTTGTGTTGCTTCTATGATTTTGGCTTGCATATTCTTAAATTATCACGAGTGCGAGTGCCTGCTACTTACTCACAATGTAATCCTTCAGCATAAAACAAAACATTGAGTGTTGCTTTTCTTTTTCTATTGCACTTTGTGCAAGTCTATAAAGCTCAAATTGGAACATTATCTGATCCAAATATATTCTCAAATACACAAAACATAAGTCTACCTTCAAATACCTTGACAGGATTTCAGAGGTATTTGCACCAAACTGGGGGCCCCTCCAGACATGCAGGTAAAGGCACGATGAAATCTGATGCACAATCCACACAATTATACTTCCTGCCATGTCACACGTGCATAGCAGGTGTGATTGCAAGATTGTGCATCAGATCCCATCACATTTTATTGCTGATTCAGGATCACAAACCCAGGCTCTACCTGCACCAATAAATAGCAATCAGATGGGGCTCCCAGACACTGAAGGGCCCCAGGCATCCCCAGGGACCCTCCCAGCCCCAAGGGCACCCTGGCCACACATTCAATTAAGGGCGTAATAAGAACAAGCCACAAAGTTATTGCAGTTTTTTTGTGGCATAACTTCCTTTTATCACACCATTAATTGACTGAACATACAGCTGGGTCACAACTTAAGACGATTAACTAGTTAATCACATCTTAAGTGTAACATGTAGCAGGGCCCAATTATTCAGTAAAACTGCTAAATGAGATCATGCTAAAGTCTGCTGTAGTAGCTTTAAGAAGTTAAGTACTCTAACACAAAGTCAGTGATCTCCATATTATATCTCGGCCTCTACCTGTTTTGAACTTCCATAATCATCTGCTTTGATCTCACCAAAATCTCTAGATAACAATGGACCATATTACAATATAGGGAAGGAGAGGATAGGAAGCTTATAACCCTCTCCTCACCATAGTATCCAACCTTATAATCTATTCTAATTTATGTAGCTTCCCAATGACAGTGTGAGGTAGGAAAGTGCTATTTATCTTTATTTTACAGATGAAGAACAGAGAGAAAGAATAAGAAATTTGCCTCAAGTTACACAGGGAATCTGTGTCAGAAGGAAATTAACTTCTAATCTCCAAACCTTTCCTAGCCACTAGAACATTCCTGTCATATATGCCCTTGTCATGCTTGGTCGTATGATCTGACATTAATGGCTAGAGTCTCGGCAAGGCTGGATGTACACTTTCTCTTTCAGCAGAGTAAATCACCTCAACATCATAATTAAGGCTATTAGTATAAAATGTGGAGAAGCATACACCATCTCCATACCTGGTTCAAGGGCAGACAAATACATATCATCTGATATTCCAAATGTATAATGGCTATAGAGGTCACTAGAATACACTCATGGCTTTTTTATTATAACTAAGATAACATAGGTTAATTTTTTGAGTGGCTTCAACCTTTATAGGGAAGAAAGGGAGAGAAAAAGACTATTAATCCTCGCAGCATTTTCTAACTGCATGTTGTAATATGTAAAACTGAAGATGCTATTCTATTCCAAATCTTCATATTAAGCTTTATTTTTATGTTTGGACAATGTGTGAATAGTGAGCAAAGTAAAGAAGAAAAACATTCCTATTCAAATTTTTAAGAATATACAATATCTACAATATGGCATTATTTTTGTTTTTCTAGAAGGTCAATTCAATTCTAAGAGTTATGTAAAAAAAAAAATTAGCTTACAGATGTATTCTACCTAAAAACAAAATACCTATCATGTTCTCAATATAAAGCAATGCCCAAAGAAGCAGAAAGTAAATTAAGAGAAGCATGTGGCACAGACTTTTGATTTTGTTATTAATCATGTATTTTCAAAGCTTTGAGCTTAAGGTTTTAAACTTTCAAGATGTATAAACTTAGCATTGAGTTTCTTCCAATATTAATAAAAGTAAGGCAAGCTTCTAATTGTAAGACTAAAACTGAATCTACAAACAAGTCATGTAAACAAAATGTTTCAAAACCACAATAAAGAATCATTAATCTATTTTGATAAAACAGGATGTTCTTGAAATGGAAGAAGAACATGGCAAAGCTTAATTAAGTCTGCTCTGGGACAGATCCTATTTCCATTTATTAGGGACTCAAGTAGACTTTGGCATTTAGGAGTGATCCTATGCCTATCTGTTTAAGTTCTTAAAAACTGTTAATACAAAAAGGTGAGTGGGCCTTCATCCTTGCTCCTCTTTTATGACGGTCTTAATGCTAATACAATGGCATTTTACAAAAACAATTTTCAGGGACTCTTAATAGACTGGAATAAGATCACACTTATGCACCTAGGTCCACATAGGTATCTAATAGATGGAGTAAGTCTAGGATCTGGCCCTCTCTTGGTTGCTCCATTATGGGTACATCTACAAATACACTATAATGAGCATTAGCCTATTTTAATGCATGATGAAGCATCACAAAAAGTACGCTTTTGCTAATGCATATTAAAATAGGCTAATGAGCCTTTTCCTAGTACCTCACAATGGAGGTACTAAATTTAATGCACATTAGCAAAAGTGCATTAATGAACATGCAGACATACCCTATGAACATGGGGATCAGCTGCTCTCACATATTTTGTGCTTCCATGCTAAGATAAAAAGAACAGAAGAAGTTTCTATACCTGTGACGACACCGACAACAGAGGGTAACTCTCAACTTTCGCAACTCTGCTTTGTGTACTATGGACACATAACTCTCAGCCTGATTTATGTGCCATTTAGACCCAAAACAGATAGACATACAAGCCCATAAAACTGATTTAAAGTCACCTGAACAGTTCAAAAGTGCACCTGGTAAAACAGGTGCCAACTCACAGTACATTTATTCAATGTTATGAGAAGACACCAAGGCTAGGTAGAGACTGGTACAGTGATCAGAAACTGGTCTATACCCGTAACAGAACAGAAGTTCAACATATAGACTGGTTTAAATATGACAGAACCTAGCCTAAGATTTGCACCCCATAAGGGCATTGTGTTCTGTTCGTACCAATCTAACTACACTGCTTACACAAAACCACATAGCTTAGATTCTGCCCTCTCAGGCTTTTTGAATGTTCATACCTAGCCCAAGATTTCCATAACATAATATCCCACACTCCAGATATCCCAGGCTGCATCACTCCTTACCCTCTCTGCTGCCACAAGTTGTGACTTTGGTAGGCAACAAGAACTCTACTGCCACTTTTTCCCCCTTTTGTTTACACTTTTTATCAATGAGCTCCTTTGTGCTACTTGTTCAGTAGAAGTTATCTTTCTGACAACCACCTCTGTTCTCACTCCCTACTTGATGACCCCCATTATGCCCTCCGCACTCTCAAGAATCCCAAAACATGGGTCTAAGCACTCCTCTTCTCCCCACACCTTCCTCCACAAGCCACTCCAAGTCAGGTGAGCACGCTGCAGATTCTGATCAACTGCAGACTATTAAAGTTTACTGAACTCATGTTTAGGAGAAAAAGGAAAGCAAAAAAGTAAAAACTGCCCCCACACCATATGTGGCCCACCCCCTGAGAATCCCCAAAGCATGGGTGCAAGCACCCTACCCTACCTGCCCACTGTGAAGCACGCTGAGCTGGATACTCACTCCCAGGCACCAGGGTCGGTCACAGAATTTCAACACCTAAAACAAAGTTGCACCAAGAATGCTAGGACACCATATATGTGGACAGCTCTGACCCAAGATAATATTGAACTGGTTCCCAATCAGTGTCATTTGGGAATGGTTCAATGTGTGTGCCCACACCCAGAATTAATGACCAGCAGGAACAAACCTATTTTACAAAGCTAAATGGGAGGGGGAGACAGAGGATGTTATTAAACAACTGATCTCCTGCTGA
>NW_005843017.1:433422-440507 GCF_000455745.1 Alligator sinensis
ATCACCCAATAAGGATGAGCCAAAGGTCACCTGGCAAAGGGAACAAGAAAAATAAAGGAAGGTGTCTTTCGCTGATCATTTTAGGCAGAAGAGACCATAGTATGGAGAAGGCTGCAAGGAATGAGTGAGACTCCATTTTTCAAATAAGTCATGAAGCACAGGAGTAAGGCCCCTAAAGTTCTTGGAGGACTGTCCCAAGCCCAAAGTATGGGTAACTGGAGTAAAAAAATAAAAATAAAAAAAAAGAATGAGGGGGGAAAAAAGGTAAAAGCTTATTGTTTTGTATAATTTGTACAGATTTATATATTTCTCATGCACGCTAAAGTAAAGAATGATTTAGTTTTTGGAAACTTCCAAAAGGACGTGTTTGCTTTACCTATCACATAACCCTAGAGAAGTGAACAATAAACACTGAGTGGACACAAGGTTGCAGCGCTTTGAAGGGATGATCTTAGCAACATGGAACCCTAGAACAGATGGACTGTGGAGTCTAATTTTCCAGAGGGAATAACAAGAGTAGTCTCTACCAAAGAGGTGTGTTAGAAATGTTCTGGAGCCTATCAACATGTAAAAGTATGTTGGGATCCAAACTCAGAAGCTTGGCGTCTAGCAGTAGGAGCTCTACCTACCAGGGCCAAGACATAAATACATTTCTTTAAGTATCCAGGTATATAACAACTATACGTCTTACAATCAGCAATTCTTTCCCCTATATCTAGGCCTTGGAAAGTTAAAAACTATACACAGCGATGCCCAGAACACAACTGGTGGGAAATATATTGCTATACCAGCTCCAGTTCTAAATGACTTTCCTTCCTACCTACAACAAACAGATGACTACCAAGATTAATAGAAAAATACATTTCATTAGATTCTTATAAAGGGACAACAGGTATGTTGGTCCCTAAAACACTTATTACAAAGAATGCCTGGGAATTTTCACATGAGTTTCTAAAGCCCACATCAACTCAAAATAAGTGTACACTTGAAAGCACTTTGTGTGGAGTCATTTTTGTCCATTTCCTTATGGAAAGGAAAGCTCGTTTTCTATGTCTTTCATATGCAAAGAGGAAAAGATCAGAAAAAGATTGGGAAAATCAGCAGAAACAGACACAGTAAAAATTGGTGTTATTACTTACACATATCACTGAAAAGGGTTTACTAAAGTAAAACTGATATATTTTCAAGAATCTCTACTTGGAATTTTTCTTCTTTAGTCTCAATGTATCTCTGTAACATACTCTTAGAAAAGTCAGAAACAGCTTTCCTCCCACTGTATTCTCCATTTGGCAAACTACTGATTCCTGCCATATGTTACACTTTTATTAAAACCAAAACTGTGCATTTTAAGTAGCCTTCCACGTTAAAATGCTTTGGACAAACTAACTACATTGAGATCAACATCTAAAAAAATTAGCCAACTGCTGAAAGCCACTTGGAAATAAGGAGGTTGAGGAATCCCTGTTTTAGCAGGTCCTATAAAAAGTGATTAAGTTTAACCGAATGAGGAACCTGCCTGGCAAGCACACTGGCCTGGCCATATGGGGTACTGTGGCAGCTCCTGTTCCTCTGCTGCCACCCTCAAGACCTCTATCTCCAGAAAGCAGCTGGTGGAGGCAACTACAAAGCATCTTTGCTAGGGCACTTCTGGATTGTGAGCATGCAAAGGGAGTGGGAAGACAGGACTTTTCGGAACATCCTTGTTGGACACGCTGCCACTACAGTGTACACATACTGTTTGGTTTCAGGAAAATGAGAAAAAGAAACTATGTATACTTAGCAACGCTGAGATCAAGAAACCTGTTTCATACTGACTGCAAAATACTATCATGCGGCAATACCTTCTAGTTGCTACTGATCCCTGAAAACATTTTAAATTAAACAGATAAACTAATATGTATTATTCTAGCCAAAAGCTTACAGAGGAGAATATATTAAAGCAAGAACAGAACAAAAATCTGCAGCTCAAGATCCAAACTGTCTCCCAAGTTTCACAAGCCAAGCCAAAATTTAGGAAATCTAAGACTTCCATATCCTTAAGGTGACCCTGGTCACTTGATTTTAGGGGCTCCAGGCTGTAGTTCCCTAAGCCAGTGGTTCCCAACCTTTTTTATATTGCAGACCGGCACAGGAGCAGGACAGGGTACATGGAGCCATTTGCCTCCCTTCCAGGGCTGCCCCACCGCCCAGCTTTAACCCCGCATATGACTGCTGGAGATGGAAGCCGGTCGCCTAGGTGGACAGACAGCAGTCCAAGCTGGGGGGCGGGGCTCGTGCCACGACCCGGCAGCCAACCCTTTGCAGCCCAGTACCAGGCCGTGGCCCGGTGGTTGGGAACCTCTGCCCTAAGCTGAAATCCTTCTCCCTCCTTACCTAGGGCAAGATCTCACAATTAGCAACTGTGCAGCCCAACAAACTGCATGCTAGCTATAAAGTCAAGTCATAAGGCTCCTCTCACCTCTTTATTATTATAGTATCCCAGCAGAGTTACACAGGCATCATACTAGAGTTACATACTGTCAAATCATTCCCAGAATGAACATCAGATGATAATTCAAAGAAAAACCTGAAGAGCGTTATAAATCATTTCAATTTAAGGCCGATAGGGAAGGAAGCATAAGGGTTACAGCAGCTTCACCTTTTCCAGACTGTGACTACTTTTTCCACATAGTCTTGCAAGCATTTTACAAAAGGAGAAAGGTGGCTAGTGCCTATACAGAAGAGCATGCACAGCATAAAAACTTTTGTTAATAAACAGCTCTGCTTTTTACCATTCAAGAGCAAGGGAAGCATGTGTGTCAAAGATGCCCTGAAATGTTGTTCATAAAAAGGTTTATAAACAGCAGGTTTTCAGTGACCAGTGCAATCATTAAACATACGTGCAACCTGTTCCACGTTCTGGTGTGGGATACTTTAAATAACACACCATTTTCTGCATTTTTTTTGTACCTTCCTGCTATGTTTGGGCAAACCTAAGAGCAAAATGAAACTTGTCAGGCCCATCCCCTTTTCTCCCCTCCCACTTCTTTCTGCACACAAACCTGTCAGAGGCCTCTTTAGTCTCACTTTCAGTTTCAATAGCAGCTTGGCTACTGTTACTTGTGAACACTCTTGCCGGTTTTACAAAAAAAGGCCTACCAGGAGCTTCACCCAGAGTAGTGCAACTCACCATTCACAGTACGATGACACCTGCAATGCAACAAGGCTGCCAAAGACACAAAATGCATAAAACAGAGAAACCCATTGTTTTCCTCCTCTATTTCCTTCCTTCTCATGGTCTTGCTTAAACCAAAAGAGGGTACAACATCTTTACACTGGAAGTGTGGTTTGCAAATTGACCCCATCTCTTCAGAGGCAGCATAAAAAAACCAAATTCTGCTATAAGTTTCTTATAAACTATCACTTCAAGGAAAGTCAAATGCAAGTACCTCAGAAAAGATTTCGGCCCAATTTTTTTTTTAAAAGATCTCATTACAAAATAATTTTGAAGGATAAATCTGAAGGCATTGCATGCTTCACATTTCATCATTAGGCTTTTTTTTTTCTATTGATGTTTCTCTGAGTTTTTCTTTTCTTCCCATGAGCCTGATCCAAAGTCCAAGCAGACCTGGACACAGGCATGGGCAAACTGGTTGGCCGCCCAAAACCCGGACAGGAAGGGGGCCTGAAAATGAAAAAAAAAATTACAAAATTACAATTGCAATCATTATCTCTGGCGAAGCGGGACCCCATAATAAAAGTTCACCTGGGGCAGCCAGGATTCTAGGTACGGTACTGAGTCAAATGAAGCCAATGGAAAGAGTCCCAGTGACTTCAGAGGACTTTGAATTGATGTTTAGTCAGCCTCATTCTATGTTTTCATTCAATATAGCTCTAGAGGTCAGATGAACAACTGCCAAAGATCTTTTACGATGCGCTAAAGGAAAGTGTGCTCAGGGAGACCAGAAGAAAGTAAACACTTCAAGGACTCCCTCAAGTCATCCTTGAAACATTTCAACATTGACCCTAAGTCTTGGGAAGATCTCGCTCATGATCTTTCCACCTGGCAAAGCCTCATAAGGAGCTACCATCTGTGAGCAGAGAAGAACTGCTGAGGCAGAGCAGAACCGCAAACAGTGTAAATCTCACAACAGCAGCATGTCTGCTGTTGACCAAGCAACTCAAAGCAGCATCTCTGGCTCAATGTGCCACAGAAAGTTCAAAGCACAAATTGGCCTGATCAGCCATTCACGTGTTCATAGAAACCAAACCAACTGATGTCATGGTCATCTTCCAATTCAAAGGACCACCGACAATGCTTTGGCTCCTATCATTATAGAAAGCATTTAAGTTTTGCTGGAGATGGAAGTAATTTCTTTGTTTGTTTGTTTGATGGCTTAAAAAGTATTAGATTAATAGTGTTTTCATATTATTAATGAGAATGCAGTTTGAGAGCATGTGCACAAACTCTCTGAAGTCCTGTCCTTGTAAAACTCTTATATAAATAGCTCTACAGAGATCAGCAAGGCTCCTTCATTGCTTAAAACTGTCTGCATGCCTTAAGCACACAATCAGGGGTTTGGCCACATTTTCCTCTCTTTTTAAAGTACTGAATTGTTAGATGTGTAATATAATAAACTTTTTTGTGCAAGAGAGCAAACAAACATGTGTCATCACTCACAGAACTAAAATTAGCTGCCAGTCAGTCTTCATCACAAAAATCCTTAGCCTGCTGCCCGTGCACATTAAACAAATACAGCAAACATATCTGACTTGTTTCAAAGACTGTGCCGTAATTTTTTTTAATCGAATCCTGGCATCCTTGCTATTAACATGCCCCTGGAATGCTTGTCTGTAAACAAGCTCTTGACTGCGGAATTCATTTTTGTTCAAGCTGTGATACTCTTCAGCTTTCACCAGATTTACATAGATTTTAAATTCATATGACAGGTGTCCCATATTTTAAAAAAATGCTACAGCCCCAGGCTGTATCCAAGCTGATTCAACAGACAAATTGTTGGCTTTTTGGAGGCACATGGGAAATTAAGACAAATTCTAGCTCTCAGCCGTAAAGTGCAAGTCTGGAATAATTTTGGAAAAATCAAACAAAACACCATTGTAACAGCAGAATTTGTTCCATTATTTCAAGGGGAACCAGCTTGGCATAGCGAGAAGAAAGCACAGGATGATGACAAGACAACGATGCTATATCGACCTCTACCACAGGCTTGTAGGGTGATCTTTAGAAAGTCATTTTCCCTCTCCGTGTAAAATAGAAATAATAAAACTGACCTTTTATGAAGTACTTTGAGACTGAATGATACTTCTCATCCAACACCCAACAAGAATTCTCTCTCCTTTTGCTGGAGGGATGCAAATGATAGAAATGCAACTTGCCAATCACTGAATGTAAAATAGCCCCTTCTGGCAGTGGTGGTACACTTGTATCTCCCCAAAACAACTGGAGACCATGATGCTTAGCCATGTGGAGGCATTGCTATTTTTTTGTAAGGCCCTCACACACCACAACAACTTTCAGTAATTGGGGTGATTAGATCAATGCACAAGTCCTACTGTCAGCCTTGAATTATAATGAAAAGAACTACTCTGGCATTGACTTTTACCACGGAATACAAGCATTTCTACCTGGGTTCGATTCCCAGACGCATACAATTACAGCCATGGAGACACCAAACATCCAAACTCAGTCTGGTCTTTGGATTCTGTCTCAGGGGCCTAAAGGGATGATGGAAGGTCTGGGCAGCCTCCACTCCTCCAAAAAATCCTGCCCAGGCATATGCATCGAAGCTCTGGGTGGCCCTCATGAATACACCATGTTCCAGGAGGATCGACGGTCGCCACAAGCATTTCTAACCTTTTCCCAATTAAGTCAGTCTATGTGAAGTAAAGCCTCCCACTACTTCCCCCGACTGGAAATGCAGTCAATCCAATATCCTCTTCGGAGCTATTTGCCACAACTGAAACATTACTGTTCAAAGAAACATTACAGTTCAGCAAGCCAATAGAATGTGATCCAAACACAGTTCTCTTTGGAAAGTAATAGTTAAAAGATATTTATTTTCCAGCTCGCAGTAGGTTTCCATCTGATTCTGCTGTTTCACCTTTCCTTTAAGTGATTCCTCTTTTTAAAAAAGAAACACATGCACAAATCTGGCTGCTGGGTTTTCACAATGTGTTTTAGGATGATGGGGGAAAGTTCTCTGTGGGGTTTTTTTTAATCCACTCTTGTTCTGTAGTTTACAAGAGAACTTAGGCCTCTTGCTGACCAATCAATAGATCTTTCTGCAATACTGTACTTAATTTTTAGGCTAGGTTTACATGCAAGAAAGTGTGCAATAAACTAGGGTGTTAATTTACAATGTGCTAGCTATTTTGAGCTAATTACCCCATAAGAGCATTCACGCAGAGAATTTGTGTGGAGTAGCTAGTCTGCTGTAAAATCACATCCTAGTTTCCTACACTGGAACTTCCCTGCATAGAGGAGCCCTAAGTAGGCGTAAAACAAAACAGGAACAAAGGTTAAAGAAATGTATTAGCACACATATATCAGTACTTATACCACCATAATATCACGTGTCTCCCATGCTGATGAATTTTCCCTTACAACTTCTCTGCAGAGGAGGAATGTACTGTCATCCCCATTTTTAGAGCAGGTGAACTGTAGCAGAGAGAAGCAACCTGACTTGCCCCAAGCTGACACTGGAAGTAGCAGGGAACTTCACCCTGGTCTCTCACATCCTGAGCTAGTGCCCTAACTACTGACTGTTTAAGTTAATAGAGAAATTTAATAACAGCCTTCAGCTACCTGAAAAGATGGTTCCCAAGAAGACAGAGCTAGACAGTTCTCAGTGGTGGCAAATAACAGAAGGAGGAGCAATGGTGTCAAGTTACAGCAGGGGAAGTTTAGGTTAGATACCAGGAAAAATTCTCTCACTAGAGCTGCTTACAGACATGGAAAAAAAATCTAGTGCTTTACTTTCAGCTTCGCACACCCCCACACCAAGTGCAGCACAGGCCCAGAAGAGAAATTGTGTCAGTCTGACCTGGCTCACCCAATGCCTGTATAACTCATGTGCTTCAGCAGG
>NW_005843017.1:440517-442233 GCF_000455745.1 Alligator sinensis
TCTGACCTGGCTCACCCACTGCCTGTCTCACTCATGTGCTTCAGCCGGAATTTTTAGCACTTTTATTTAATAGCTGATAAAAGCATCAAAAAGCCCTCTGAAGTGCACAAGCTATACAGTTGCTAGTGAGCCGAGTCAAACTGATGCAATTCCTCTTATGGTAAAGTGCTGGGGAGGGTGGGGGTTGTACGCATCTGTCAGTACCTGAGGTGGGTAGTAAAGCACTGGAACAGGCTACCCAGAGAGGTGGTGGACTCTCCATCCTCAGAAGTCTTTAAGACCCGAGTAGGCAAAGCCTTGGCTGGCATAGTTGGGGATGGTCCAGCTCTGAGCGGGGGAGCTGGACTAGATGACTTCCTTCCAACCCTCATTTTCTATGATTCCATGATATCCATTTCATTAGATTCTTATAAAGGGAGAACAGGTGTGTTGGTCCCTTGAACACTTACTACAAAGAATGCCTGGGACTTTTCATGGGGGTCTCTATCTCAGGGGCTTACAAAAACTCAAAATGAATGCAGCATTTGAAAGCGCTTTGTATGGAATCATTTTGCATCCTCTGTTTCCTTAAGGAAGTAAAAGTGAACTATCTATACCTGTGGCATTCAAAGATCAGGACAGAGGGAAGATCACCGGTGCAGCAAATAAAACCAAACCAAACCAATGGGTGCTATGACTGCTGCTTAAATCCCTACAGAAGGTTTAGGAAAGTAGGAAAATGGGGGAACATTTGGAGAACTACTGCTTGGCTTCCTCTCCAAGGAGCACCCCTAGGAAGCAAAACCACCCCTGGGCTCAACTGGGGGGTGCTTGTCACAGACCCCAGATACTGGCTTCAAATAAGGTTGGGGGAAATGGGATGAGGCTAAACATCAAACCAGTTTAATTGTAGGTATGCCCAGGAAGCAACTCCTGGAGACTGGATGCACAAGTTGCTGGGGTTATTTGACCCCAGCAGTCTTTCCTGCCCAGAGCAGGGAGGCTGGACCCGATGATCCCACAAGGTCCCTTCCAGCCCTAAACTTCTGTGAACCTGTGCGACTGGGAAGGCCGCCTACAAGGGGATGCCCAGCGGGTTTGGATGCAGCAGAAGCAGCAGCCTGCGGGGCTCACTGGAGGCGCAGGGGGCTGCTGCTAGGAAACAGCTCAGCTCACCCCACTCCACTCCCCAGCCGGTGGGAGAAAAGCTGCCCCTTAGCTTCCACATGTGGGGGGGACCCCGAATGCGCCACACAGAGGCTGCTGGAGCGCGCTAACCCACCTCTGGCGATCTTCAGAAAGCATCCTGATGCCCACCTTGCTGCGCTCATCTGACCCCAGCGGCCTTTCCTGCCCGCCGGACCCGGGGGCCCCTTCTGTCCAGCCCCTAACAACTATGAAGGGGAAGGGGGGAGCGGGGCTGGGCCACGTCCAGCGCCGAGCGCGCGCACACACGCACACACACTTGCATCTGAGCCCATGTGAGACAGACACACACACACACACACACACTCCCTGTGAGCCCCCCCGGCGGGAGACTGAGCCCCTCGCGCTTACCCAGATAGTGCCTGAGGTCCAGCAGGAAGCGCGGGGGGCCGCCGCCGAGCTGGTAGCAGAGGGAGCCGAGGCAGAAGAGCAGCAGCGCGGCCATGCACAAGCCGTAGTCGCGCAGCGAGAGGAAGGGCAGGAGCGGCAGGGGGGGGGGGGGGGGGCGGGCGCGCGCCCCGCGCGGGGCCC
>NW_005843017.1:442360-465014 GCF_000455745.1 Alligator sinensis
TGGCTCCGCCGCCTCCCCCGGCTCGGTGTCGGGTTACAGCCCCCGCGCCGCGGGCTGCCGGCTCCAACTCGCCGCAAACTTGCGTGTGCCTCCCCGCCGCTGCAGCGACCCCTGGGGGCTCTGGGCCGAGGGAGCGGGGCTGGGGGCTTCTCCCCCTCCGCTGGGCCCCGGCTGGGTGGTGCAGGCACCAGCTCGGGACACTTTCAAGACACAGTTGGATGTTTCTCTTGCCGCGATCCTGTGACCCCAGCTGAGTTGCTGCCCTTGAGGCAGGGGGCTGGACCCGATGATCTTGCGAGGTCCCTTCCAGCCCTAATGTCTATGAAATCTAGTCACACGAAGCCTTTTCTCCTTGCTCTTGGGCCACCTTCAGTACCAGCCTCTCCATGGGCAACTAGTGCCACCTTAGTCGGGGCAGGGCGCACATGCCCCCCCCAGCAAGCAGTCAGCAAGGAGGGGAGGGGCTTCCTGCGCAGCTGATCTTGCGGACTGGGGGGAGGTGGCACGGTGCTCCCAGAAGTGGCCACAGCGCTTCATCCAGCGCTCCCACTCTCCAGCCGGCGCTCCCAGGAGGGGCACTGGTGCTCCTATCTGCTCCCCCTGCCTGTCGCCCAAGTGTGGAGCACGGCCTGTCAGGGGGTTCACCAGCGCTCTTAGGGGGTGCGTGTGCATTTCCTAGGCATTGCCACTGAGCCTGTCCTAAATCTTGTCCAAGTTCCTGGTGACGGATGCAATGCAGCATGGGCAGTGCTGTAGCAAGGTGCGGGTGGGGGTGGAGGGGCAATCGCCCTGGACACCAAAGCAGAGAGGAACACCAACAGGCACTGCCTAGCCAAGGCAGGGCGCAGGACAGAGCTGTGAGTGGCTTGTTTGAGGGGTCATGGGGACTGGTGAAGAGCAAATCCCGCCACTGCATGCACTCCTGGGCAAGAATGGGGTGGGTGGGTGCCCCCTGGACCTGTGTTCGGGACTGTGGCTGGGCTGCAGGCTTTGCCCTGGCCACCAAACTTGGTTGCTACGGCACTGAGCATGGGTACCCAGGGCCGGATTAATGCATAGACCAGGACTTGTCAACCGGGGGTACACATACCCCTGGGGATACTTGGAAAGGGGCTAGGGAGGTATGCACAGGTGGGTGGGAACAGAGCACTGCCACCATGCACTGCTGCCTCCCAAGAGCAGGGCTGGGGGGGCCCTGGTACAGATGAACTAGGCACATGTCTAGGACCCTAAGCTGTGGGGGCAAGGGCTGATCCTTCCCTCCCAGGCCCCATCTGCTTCCCTTTCCTTCCCTTCTCCTCCCCTGTGCCAGCCTTGCTGCTGTAGCAGGAGCAGCTTCAAGGCCGGTTCCCTGTGGGCAACAGCGCCTGGGTGAGGAGGGGTGTCTCGACCAGCCTGGGGCCCACGAGTTTGTTTGCTAAGGGCCCACCAAATGTTAATCTGGCCCTGTGGCTACCCCTGTTTCCAATCTGCAACTCTTCTCCAGGGCAGACACCAGCCCGCACCTGGTGCAGATGACCCTCTGGGAGGAACACAAATATGGCATATCTCAGCTTTCTTCTGCCTCCTGTGCTCTGCCCTGGAGCAAGTGGGCAAGAGCCCATGGATGGATCTGGTACTTCATTTTCTAAGTGGTTCAAGAGCCCCAGGGGTGATGACTTAGCTTGGACCTGCTGCAGCGGTAGGAGGGATAGATTTCAGGCAAGCTTTGGAGCCAGCAGGGCTCTTCTTCAAATCTAAGCAGCAGTGGCGGCTTTGCTCCAATACTCCTACAAAGATGTTAACTTTTGTACTCTGGGTGTTCTTTGAAGATGCCTTGAGAAGCGGAAATAATAATTTAAAAAATGTATTTGGGGCCGCCACTGCTTTTTCAGGATCATTTGATCTAGGTGGCACAGCCAGCTCTGGCTCTTGGCTTCCCTTCTGGGAGGTCTTTGGCAAGATCTTTAAAGGGCCTGATTATGTCATCCAAAGCTGCAACCCAAGCTGCACTGATCCTCTCTTCCCACCTGAGGGAACTATGTTGATGCTTAGGCCCAGTTTACACTTAAAAACTTTAGCAGTTCTGGTTAAGGTTGTGATTATTTGTGTGTGTGTGTGTGTTTATAAATAAATAAATGGGGGTAGTTAGGGCCTTGTTACACTGCAATTTTAGGCAACTCCTAGAGCTCTTAACCCCTGAAACTAAGCACTCATTACGCAGCTCAAAATTACACCACTCCAGGGCAGGATTATCTCTGATCCATGCTACCCTGCTCCTGTTACACTACAATGTAACCACTCTAGGCTACACCTTAGTGTAAACATCCCACCCCTGATCCTGATTTCTTGCCAGAGATGCTACTGGAGCAGTTGATACTGTTGGAGTCAGGCTGGGCAATTGTTTTCAGTGGGAACTGTGAATCTTCTAGCCCGGGGAGGATCCAACTGGTAGTGGACTCCATTTCCATGATTGTGCCATCATTGGTCAAGTCTTCTAGTGACCTTATAAAGGACTTCCAACAATGAGAAAGAAGTAACCCAACCCAGAAGCATAACAAGCAACCAATCTTGCAACCCTTCTAAAGTCAGTGGTAGGGGCTAGTGCCCCACTCACCCATCCCCTAGTTACACTCCTGAACCCAATTAATGTTGCTTATAAAAAAAAAATAACCAAAACAATATACTGTAAAATAACAACTACAACAATTTTCCCCAATCCAACAACTCATACTGAACTAGTACTTATCTATCAAAAAGAAGCAGTAAAGGGGATTTTTATTTTTGGTTTTCGGTTCACTTCAAGCAGGAATATTCCATGATTTAATGCAGACATAGTTACATAGAATAGTTAAATTCTATGATAGAAAACCTTAATAAAAAGCAAGTGACTTTCAGTATGAAATTATTTATTTATTTATTTGTATAACTTCCATTGCTTGCCAAATAAAAAAGAAGATAAAATATATATTTGCATAAGTTAATATATTAATATTTTCAAATGCATTTATGATGAATAAATACATTTTGAAATACATTTAATAGTGATACTTCATGTTACAAACGTGAAACATACCCATCTTTTTCTCAAAGCATACATTTTTCTCATTCTTTCCATTTAAGTGTGTAAAACCTGTAAAGTGAACCAATAAATTTTTATTTTTCTTACTGCAAAGAGAGTTTTTGGCTTCCAGAAAAAGCTCGTGAAAAAGATGAAAACTGAGAGATATCAAGGGAAAATAATTCAAGAGTGAATAATGTATGGTTGGAAGTATGGCAGCAGAGCATTTATATTACAAGTATGTCTACATCATGTCTCCACTGCTTTCAGGGAGGAATGCTTCAGACCATGTCTTGCATATTTGTGCCAGACCCGGAGTTGCAGCAATTCATCCATTCTGTGGGTATCCTCAGCAGCCTTCCCTAAGAGCTGTGTGTAGACAATGGCTCTAGAGGCATGAGTTAGAGCCGCACTCCGGACTTGTGCCAAGGCCTTGTCCAGTCAGCTCAGCTATGCATGGGTACCTGGACACTGGAACTGGGAAATCAAAGGCAATCAGATGTGATATTTGCCACATCACTCTCTTATGTGCATTTGTCTGCAGAATCTTCAGGGCCTTAAATAACCTAGCACAATGGGTCAACTTGTCTTTGGATAACCTTTGACCATTTTTTACTTCAGCTGAAGAAATTCTTTCCTAATGCTTAAGTGGCAACAGGCAAAAATTCTCTGGAAAGGAAAAAGAAATAGAAATCCAAATAAAATATACAATTAAATATTTTTAGATGTATAAGGTAACCGTGAAATGAATTCCTTTCATACATACAAATTTTTTATGGGTAAATGCTTAAAATCACACTAACTGATGCACTTTTACTTAACTTTCAATGCACTTTTATTTAGGTGTCTGAGCAAAACTAGGATGAATTTTGCATGCATAGCATACAGCAGTGGAAATGTCTACTTCTTTAAACTATTTTATCAAAAGAAAAAAACCCCTACAACTAATGAAAGTAGTGAAGTTAATCACTCACAATTTAGTATACAACAAATAAAAATTGCCCATACAACCTTAATTTGACCTCTTTGTATATATGGCCTACAGTACAGTCTTCAATTATATGATCAATTTCTTTCCTACAAGACCTCTTCCTCCTTTAGTGCAGATGGACAGTGTTCACTGAACACAGAGCTTCAATACTTATTTTACCTATTTCATTCAACATATGACCCTCCCTATTCCTTACTTTAAAATATTCAACTGAAGACATAATTATTAATTTCATCCTGGTATCATAACAGCATCTTGAGCACTTCCAAATATTTATAACTTTATATTCACAACAACCCTCTAAAGTGGTGGTCCTATCCTCATTTTAGATATAGGGAATTGAGGCACACAGAAATTAAAGTTAAATATGTCTGTCAATTTTGGGTGTCCAATCTGAGATGGCTAAGGGTATGATAGTCACGAGTATATAATGCACTGTTTTTATATGTGCAAAGAAGAGCTTCCATTGACTTTAGATGCAACTGTAGATGCTTGGCACTTCTTTAAACCAGACTCCATTCTGAAGATGGGCACTCAGAGAATAGAAAACTCACTGTAGCCACCCAAAGTTCAAATTGATTTGCCTAACTGTCTACAGGAATTGTGTGGCAGTGGCTGAAATAGAACCCATTTTGTTAGGGCAGCAATCCATCAGTCCGTATCCCAATGCTATCTATTTGTCCTCTTCTCCCACAGTTCCCAGCCATAGTCTCTGTACCAGGCACCTCCTCCTAATCTATTCCCTTTCATGTCTCAATGCTACTCATCCATTTTGCACTTCACTTAGGCTGCATTCATCTACAGTTTGGACTCCAGGGCTGCATCCCCATGAGCAGGGGCTTGCAGTTGCTACAGGGGAAAAAAGCAGTGGCACAAATTCACACACCCCAGCACCTAAGCTAGTCCCAGCAGCCTTACGTAGGCTCTTAGGGACCTCCTGGGGCAACAGTGGCAAAGAGCCAGGGGCACAGAGCCTGGCCAGTAGCCAGAGTGTGACTCTGGCTGGCCAGGCTCTGGTTTTGGGAGGTGCATGATCCTGCCATATACACTGTCCTGCTTTTTTCCGCATACTTTTTTGATACCGGGATTGCAGATATCTGAATTTGGCTTCACAATGCAAATATGCAGCATGGAGAACCAAATCATGTGTACAGGATGTGTTTTGAGGCGCTGCAAAACACATGTGCCTACTTGTGTGCACACAGACCAACAGGGGAATCATTGGACTGGAACATGCTTAGTACAAACAACGTCTTTGGAGAATTTAGCTGCCAAACTCTCAAAAGTCATTACTGAGCAAGTGCAATCTGAATTTTTGGAAAGATTTATAACTTGGCCAAATGTGAGGATTTCTTTCTTGGGAACAGCAAAAACCCCAGTCCTGCCACCACAGTGACACCTGGGACAAATTATAAGTCTCTGTCCCAAAGTATGGAAACACTGAAGCTTCTCAATTAAGTAGCGATAAGAATTTTTTAACTTGTGGCAAAAAAGAAATAATGATAAATATATGATTATAGGGGAGTATTTTATATATACATACACACACACACACACACATATATAATTATAGGGATAATTATATCTATAAATATATGGGGAAAATATATAACAGAATGCCTGTTGCTTCCAAGAAAGAGATTAGGGGAAATACACACACACACACACACACACACACTTCCCTTAATCTCTTTCTTGGAAGCAACAGAGGCATTTCTTATTTTTCAAATTTTCCAAATACTTTAAATTTTAAGGCAGACCACAATAATGGAATGCTCCGCCCTGACAGTTAAAGCAAATGTTGGGAAGTGTTGGGCCACCTCTACAGCTGATGGCAAAACCAATTCCCAAAATTCTGTAAATATTGCACCCTCAATTTCAAAAATAGGTTTATCAATTTTTTAGGTCTAGTTCTAGACAATTGTGGCTTATTTCTTTGAGGTGTTGATCACTCACCTTTCCAACTGAAGTCAATGGGGCTTCAGGAGCTCAGTACCCCTGAAATCTGGACAACGCTGTCTCAAGGTGGACACCCATTAATGACAACACTAAAGAAATCAGTGGTTGCTTTTGAAACATTTGAGCAATCTACTACTGTGTGCCTGATGATGATGATCATGAGAAAGAAGCATTTTCTTACCTTGTTGAAATGTTTAAAACAGAGAACACGTACATCCAAATTGTAGTGACTACAAACATTACCAGTCAATAAACAAATCTGTATTTGTCCTGATGGATGTCCACAAAGCTGATCTGCAGGGCTTAAAATGCGTGTGTGTGGTGAGGTACTCAGTGGGTGCATCTACACAAGACACCCACTGCACAGTTGTTACAGCTCAGCCAGTTAGTACTTGCATAAATGTAAATTTTATACTTACATAAATATACGCTGTCATGATCTTATGGCGGTGTAATTAATTGCACTTAAAAGAACATGTAAACACTGACTGGGGACGTAAATTGTACCTGGTCAGCCCAGACAGCTGGGGGCCTGCTCAAATTGCTGTTGTCCTATGTGCATGTGTAGACGCTGCACCCAGGAGCAGTTTACTCCAGCTCAAACTGCTCCAGAGTTTATTGCTTCACATTAATTGCACTTGTAGATGCACCCAGTATCTGGATATCATTGTTTCTGAGAAGGGTTTATGTCACAGTGGTGAATGCATGTGAGCAATAACCAAACATACATACAGGTTGGTTGGGTGAGATGAAAAGGGTGTGAAGTACAGGTATTATAAAGGCATAGATCACGCACAGGGGGAAGTGAAGCAGTATTGTGTTCTTTCTCGTACTTGAAACATATTTAATTTCGCAGATGCAGCATAGGTAAAGAATCATTCCAGAAAATCATTTGAGAAATTGTAAAGAAGAAGGCTAGACAGTGTGACAGGATTCTCATTGTGCTCATAGATGGCAGATGGCTGGGGTTAATGGGGCTTAGCTCCCTCAAACTAATTTTGCAGCAGCCGGCAACAGCAGCAGCACCATGGTGCTGCCATCTTGCAGTGCCCGGCGCCACTCGGTGTGCAGCCAGGCCTTGCCCTGCTGCTGCAGCACCATGCCCAGCATTTCCACTACGCACTCCTCAGCCCCCTGCCAAATAATATTTTATCCCACTGCCTATGACTGCACTCTTGATCACTTTGCACTTCCTTTTATTTTAATCTACATAAATTTGCTGGCCATATTTTTTACCTAGAATATAAGCTCTATATTTATGGTTAAACCAGTTTCCTAGACAATAGTAACTTTCTGCCAGAAAATTTTGTTCAATAAGATCAAGTTTAGTGGAACAAGGTCTTCACATTTGGGATCAATAAGCTCCAATTTGAGAAAATAAAAAGATAATGCCTTTGTATATCAATAATTTCTTTGTTCCTGCTACTTTTAGGCTGTGTTTAAATCCTATAGATGTCAGTCAGTTCCACTACACGCATTTCTGATGTTTGTGGCTCCCTTCTCCCCCTCTAGGACAGGGGTATCAAAACTCCTCAGGCCCCAAGGGCTGGATGATTAGCACAGAGCTGGTCTACAGGCCAGACAACACTTAGAGACCGGCTCATGTGCTGAATCCAACATAAAGGGCAGAACACTCTCCAGGCTACCAGGGAGCCAGTAACCAGGGACTGCAAACAGGGTAAGCAGTTTGCAGGCAGTTGCTGGGGGCAAGAGGAGGAAGGGAGAGAGAAGCCAGGCACCAGTTCCTGCCCAGGGAGGGTAAGCCATCCAGCTGCCTGTGTCTTTGTTTTGATGAGTGTTTGGTGGGCTGTGTGTGTTTGGGGTGTGTGCTCGGAGAAGCTGGGAGTGATTGCTAATTGCTGAGTGATTGCTGCCTGGTCCTGACAGAAGCCCTAACAAGGGGGCAGAGCCAGTCCAGGCCCAGCAGGGTATAAAAGGAGACTCCCCAGGGAGCCAGTGACCAGGGGCTGTAAACAGACTAAGCAGTTTGAAGACAGCTGGCCAGTTTGCCACCCCCAGCCTTTTTTGAGGGGCAAGCCCTTCAGCTAGGTGCGAGGAAGCAGGAAAAAAGGAACCCTTTAGGGTCAACGAGCAACAAACAGGTCAGCTTCCAGGCAAGTTTGCTAGGGAATGTCTGCTTGGAAGAAGCACAGTAACAGAGAGAAGGCAGATTAAAATACCCAGGGAAATGGCTGGAGGACATCACAATGCCAGAGCCACAGCTTCTGCTTGCACATGTGAAGTTTCTGTCCAGGCAGGACCACTCACTTTTGAGGCTTCCACCCAGGTCCAGGTTTGGCACTGTGGGGACTGTGGCTTGCAGATTTCTTCCGGTGACGGTCAGGTCGGAGGGTGCCTCCTGGTGGTATCTCTCAGAGAACAAGCAAGAGAACTACAGGAGGAGGTGGCGAGGCCCACCATGAGGCATTCATCAATTCAATGCTGGAGGAGACCTCCGGGACTGCGGAGGAAGAAATGCCAGATGCAGCACTAGAGAAGAGAGAGGACATGGAAACCCAAGAAGGTGGAAGCTGGAAGCTTGTGATTTCTGGCTGCAAGCAGAGATCTTCACCTGCACCTGCAGTGGTTCATCTAGAGAACAGATACGCAGCCCTACCAGCAGACAGGGAGAAGCACGTTCCGTTGGTGGAGGAAGGCAGGCCAGGCCTCACCAAGGTAGGAAGGATCAAGACGACCACCACCAAGAAGATGCGATGGGACCTGGTGGTTGGACACTCCCTTCTGCAGGGGATGGAGGGAGCCATCTGCCAACCTGACCTGTTGTCTCGGGAGGTCTGCTGCTTGCCTGGAGCCCAGATCTGAGATGTCATGGAGAGTCTATTGAGGCTCATCTGGCCCTCTGACTACTACCCCATGATGCTCATCCATGTGGGCTCCAATGATAGTGCCAGGGGAGACCCTGAGCATATCAAAAGTGACTACAGTGCTCTGGCTGCAAGGGTGAGACGTCTGGGGCTCAGGGTGTGTTTTCATTGATCCTTCCAGTCAAGGAAAAGGGCCCAGGCAGGAGCAGGTGCATCCTGCAAATCAACACCTGGCTGTGCAGGCAGTGTCACCAGCAGGGCTTTGGCTTCTTTGATCATGGGATGTTCTTCCAAGAAGAAGTATTGCTGGGAAGAGATGGGATCCACCTGATGAAGACAGGAAAGAGTATCTTCACAGACAGGCTCGCTAACCTAGTGAGGAGGACTTTAAACTAGGTTCATAGGGGGATGGAGACCAAAGCCCTGAGGCAAATGGGGAAGCAGGAGACATGGAGGAAGAGAAAGCAAGAGCAGGCAACAGAGAAGGTGTTCTCATACTTCCTAAGAAATTAGGGCAATCAGCTAGTTATCTCAGGTGCCTGTACACAAATGCATGGAGCCTGGTAACAACCAGGAAGAATTGGAAGTCCTTGCACAGTCACAGAGCTATGACGTGATTGGAATAGAAGAGACTTGATGGGATAACTTGCATGACAAGCTCTGTCATGGATGGGTACAAACTATTCAGGAAGGACAGGCAGGGGAGAAGAGGAGGAGGAATTGCACTTTATTTAAAAGAGGCATATGAAGGCTCAGAGCTCCAATATGAAACTGGAGACAGGCCTGTTGAAAGTCTCTGGGTTAGGGTCAGAGGGGAGAACAACAAGGGTGATACCATGATGGGGGTCTGCAATAGACCACCAAATCAGGAGGAAGTGGTGGATGAAGCTTTATTCAAACAGCTAGCATAAGTTTCCCTAGCACAGGCACTGGTTCTCATGAGGGACTTCAATACCCTGACATCTTCTGGGAGGGCAATACAGCAGTGCTCAGGCAATCCAGGAAGGTTTTGGAGAGTATTGGGGACAACTTCCTGGTGCAAGTGCTGGAGTGGCCAACTAGGGGCCATACTCTTCTTGAACTGCTGCACACAAGGGAAGAATTGGTGGGAAGGTAGTAGTGGATGGCAACTTGGGCAGCTGTGACCACGAGATGATAAAGTTCAGGATCCTGAGCAGTGGCATACTGAGGGTCTCTGGTGCCGCTTTCAAAGTGGCGGCGGTGAGCCACGGAGACACAGAGCAGAAGCTGAGCCCAGGTTGCAGCTGTGGCCCACCCTCACCCGTGCAAAGATCGGGGGGCCACGTGCCCTTCCCCCTTTGACTGCCTGGTGCCATGCCTCTGTAGGAGCTGCTGGGCTCTGACTGTCCCATGACTTGGCTGGGCCAGGGCCCCATTCACGGTGAATGGGGCCCTGGCCAGGCCGGGTCATGAGACAATCCCCACAATGCAGGAGGAAGCGGATGAGGGGCAGGGGTGAATGACTCACCCTTCCCATACCCCACTCTCTTCTGCACTGTGGGGGTCTTGATCTGTCCTCCCCCAAGCCCATGGAAATTAAAAAAAACAGATTAAAAGAATATTACCTGCCTGCAGCTGGACCGACTGCGATCCTGGCTGCGAGCGTGCAGGGTAGCTCAGCATGCCCGCCCCTCTCCCCATGATCAGGACGCTGGGCTGCCTAAGGCAATGCCTGCTGCTGCCCTGTGTTTGGAGGGGCTGAGCCCTGTTAGCCCCCATTCCACCGCCTATGGATATTAAACACACAGACCCTCCCACACACACACAGACAGCTATCCGCCCTCTCCCCGCCACCCCCTGCAGCTCAGTCTCACTCCCTCCTCTGGCCCCGCATTACACTTGTGTGCAGGGAGCTGCTGCTTGGCTATCCTGAGAAGTCCTGTAGATGCAGAGGGCCGCGATGGGCTGGGCTGGGCCTGGCGGGGAGCACTGCCGCCACACCATGTCTCTGCGGGCAGGTGCTAGCTCTGGGAAGGGTAGTTCAGCTGCAGGGGGAGGAGGGGGGACATGAATTTTGGGGGGCTGTAGGCCCCAAGGCCCTCCCAGTGCCATAGCCCACAAAGGCACAGCATGGCCTGGTGCTCCTGGCCCGGCCGGCGTTGCCTCAACCACCCCCTGTGCCCCTCTTCCAGGTAGGGCATGACTCTCCCAGCCTGGCTCGGCCCCCTCCCCGCAGACGTGGCACCACCTGGCCCACAGGCACGGTGCAGCTCTTCAGGCAAGACCACAGCCCAGCCCCACTGGTGGAGGAAGGGCCCAGCTTCCAGCTCCCAGGGAAGTAAATGTGAAAGCCACAGTTTTAAACTTGGCGCCAAAAATGGGCACAGAGTTTGAACTGCGGCTTTCACTTCCCTGCTGGTGAAGATCCTGGGGCCCCAAATTGGAACAGGCCCATGGGTACATGTGCCCAGTTTGCCTGTGCATTAATCCACCTATGGCCCTGCTGCCCAGAAAGCCACTGATCCTGAGGAAAGGAAGATTGGAGAGCAGCAGAGTAAGGACCCTGGACTTCAGAAAAGTAGACTTCAGCTCACTCAGGGAACACATGGGCAGGACCCCTGGGAAACCAGACTGCGGCGGAAAGGAGTCCAGGAGAGCTGGCTGTACCTTAAAGAAGCCTTACTGAGAGTGCAGGAACAAACCATCCTAATGTGCAGGAATCTAGCAAGTATGGCAGAAAACCAGGTTGCCTTGCAGGGAAGTCTTTAGTAAACTCAATCACAAAAGGAAGCTTGTAAGAAGTGGAAACTTGGACAAATAACTAGGGAAGAATATAAAAGCATTGCTCGGGCATGCAGGGATGAAGTCAGGAAGGCCAAAGCACAACTGGAGTTGCAGCTAGCAAGGGATATGAAGGGTAACAAGAAACGTTTCTATAAGAATATCCATAGCAAGAGAAAGATCAGGGAAAGTGTGGGTCCCTTACTGAGCGGGGGAGGCAACCTTGTGACAGAGGATGCAGAAAAGATTGAAGTACTCAATACATGTTTTTGCCTCTGTCTTCACAGGCAAGGTCAGCTCCCAAACTACTGCACCAGGAAGCACAGTTTGGGGAGGAGGTGAGCAGCCCTCAATGGTGAAAGAAAAGTTTAGGAACTACCTAGAAAAGCTGAACGTGTACAAGTCCATGAGGCCAGATGGGATGCACGCAAGGGTGATGAGGGAGTTGGCTGATGTGATTGCAGAGCTGCTGGCCATCATCTTTGAAAATTCATGGCAATCAAGGCTGGGGGCTGACTGGCTGGGCAGCAGCTCTGCAGAAAAGGACCTGGGCATTAGAGTGGACAATAAGCTGAATATGAGCCAGCAGTGCACCCTTGTTGCCAAGAAGGCTAACAGCATACAGGGCTGCATTGGTAGGTGTGTTGCCAGTAGGTCAAAGTGATTATTCCCTTCTATTCAGCACTGGTGAAGCCACATCTGGAGTACTGTGTTTAGTTTTGGGCCCCGCATTCCAGAAATGATATGGACAAATTGGAGGGAGTCCAGTGGAGGACAACAAAAATGGTGAGGGGGTTGGGGGACATGACTTATGAGGAAAGACTGAGGGAACTGGGCTTATTTAGTCTAGAAAAAAGGAGACTGAGAGGGGACTTAATAGGGGTTCGAAAGAGGATGGAGCTAAACTGTTCTCAGTGATGGCAGATGACAGAACAAGGAGCAACAGTCTCAAGTTGCAGCAAAGGAAGTTTAGGTTAGATATTAGGAAAGTTTTTCTCACTAGGTGGGTAGTAAAACACTGGAACAGGTTACACAGAGAGGTGGTGGAAGCTCCACCCTTGGAGGTTTTCAAGACCCAGCTAGACAAAGCTTTGACCGGGATGATCTAGATGGCAATGGTCCTGTTTTGAGCAGGGGGTTGGACTCCTGAGGTCCCTTCCAACTCTAATTTTCTATGATTCTATAACATGCATGGGTGCAGCATGCAGGGCCCACTTTTGATTAGCCCCCATGCCACAAACAACACATACCCTGGACCAGCCCTGGCCATAGCCCCAGTCCCATATGCCGTGTACAGCATGTGCCAGACCAACCTCATGCATCACATGCAGCATGCAGGCCCAGTCCATGTCCCATGGGTAACATAGCAGACCAGGTGACAGGACTTTGCAGGCTGTTGCTTTGGTACACCTGCTATGGTGATTTGACACTCCAAGTATTCTTACAGGTGTCACAAGACATACTTTAGTATAGAGTTTCCTTAGGATTGTACTTAACCTTTTTTCCCACCTTTCCTCTTGCACAGTACTTTTGTTTCTGTGTTCCTATTTATAACCTCCCAAATCAACTATCCATCAAGACATGCAAAGAGACAGTTTATTCTCATCTCTGTTCATATAACACTAGTTACCCTGGCATGACAGACAAGGCCATCCTTAGTGGGGGGAGAATCGGGGTGACTGCCCTGGGCCCCACACGTTGGGGGGCCCTGTGGAGCCAGGAGGTGTGGCCATGGTGACTCTGCACTGCCTCCGCCAGCTTCACGTCCGGCCGCTCGCTGTCCCCCGCCCCACCACCGCCACCAATGGCAGCAGCATCTTCATCACATCCAAGGTATGTGGGGGCAGGGAGGGGACGGGGCCCTGCATAAGCTGATTTGCCCCAGGCGCTGCACCCTGCTCGGGTCGGTTCTGATGACAGAATACAATTTAGCCCAAATAATCAAACTTTCTCTAAGAAATATCACTAGTGGTTTTCAGCTTGGAGCTTTTACTGTATTATCTTTGGTATAGAATGGGTTGAGAGTCTAGCAAAGTATTTGTTAGCAACTGTGCAGGCCTCAGTTTGCAAAACTGTTTTCTGTTGTGCAATTTGGTGAGTCGATAATTCACTAAAAGCATCCTTAGCTGATCTCTGTCTTCTCATCCTAGTTTAAATTAAAAAGTGTATGTTATATACATAGCACTAACAAATTCCATCCTCTTTATTTGAATTCAATTCCAGCTGTACCCTGATCACTTGTCCTCATTTTTATTTTTTGTGGAAAGTTTAGGAAGCTCAACACATTTCCTAACGTAATAAATCTGTTATATCAATATAATTCTGAAAGTAACAGGATTTGTCAGAAGGGATTTGTATTAATCCTTTAGCCCTACTGATTCTGACCAGTAGTAGGCTATTCACTGGGCAATCCCAACTCTTGATATCTAAGAGTTAATATCAGCATCTACAGGGAAAATGAGACAGTGGGGAGTACAGTAAACTTTTGTCGGAGCTGTGTCTTGTCAGAGCTGACTGTGCAGTTCAGAAGTGATGATGAGAGTTTAAGTTACAAGAAGATGTCATGGAAACAGTCTTGATGAATATCTATCATTTTCCATTTTGTGAAAAGTCATTAAAAAAAAACGTAATTAATTCACTTTGGGCTACCCCTTTATCCAATTTTCTATTGTTATCCATGCAAGTTTAAACCACTGTCAAAATGTGCAATATGCAAAACAGCTAATAGATCATACTACAAGACACTACATTTCTGCCATTATATGCTATATTTTTCCAAGTCTTTTTCTGGAATACAAAGAAACATTTTTTAAAAATCCAGACAAAATTGATACATGCTTAGCAGAAAATGTCTATAGAAATATATTTCAATTTCAGAAGTAGTTTAATAATTATTCAGAAACTCTTAAAAATCTCAAAATAAAATGTTATACAAAATTAATTTAAAAAATGCAATACCATTAAAATAAACATTCATGAATGTTATTTACATAAAAATAACAGACAAACATTTGCTAGTTGAAAAACAATGGCTTTTGTTTAGATGTAACAGAATAAATAAATCCAAGGACTCTTGCTCAATTAATTGTACTTTACCCAATATCCAAGGTCTCCTCTTGACCAGTTGGATTTTTCTGCAGCCTCTTCCTTACGTCCTATGATTGGCGAAACAATACAAATCACTTTAAGCATTCCCAGATGTTGGGGTTGTGAGTTTTGGACAACAAAGTTTCTAATTCCGTGGAAAATGTAACATGTATCCACTATACAGGTTCTTCATCACCTCAATCTTTCAAGAGTAAGATTTGACAGATTTTAAATCCAGAAGAGACTGGGGTGATAAACTAATTTAGTTACTGTTCCTTGACAAACTAGAACTGGGTCTGAGACTTTTTTTTTTGGATTCTAGCTATACTTCTCCTTTTTTGGCTTCTTATCTTTGGACTTCATTCTGTAATGACACTTGCTGTTTTAATGGGAATAGATCTGTGCTACCATTTAGCACCTTAATAAAGGCAGGTATTATTGCCCAAACTCTTACAGTGTGGCTTCCCCTCAAAAGTTGCCACCTATTTCTCTCTTCCCCCTGCCTGCAAAGACAGATGAAAGATCTTAGCTTCTACTTAAAATTACAGAGCAACATTCAATAACTCCTGAGGATCCATTTGTTTTTTTTCTCCATATCAAAACAAATTAAATGAAAAATGGCATACAATTAATTTAATGTAAAATTAAGTGTAAACTGCCTTTTCTGTTTTCTTCCTTTCAGAGCAAAAGTCACCCATGGATAGAGGACTTGCATGAAGCTAATGCATTGTTTGAGCCCTCAAAACAGAGCTTTAGGCTTTGTGCTGTACTTCTGTAGACAATGAGCTAGAACTCACAATCAATGTACACTTTACTGAATTGTATCTTGATTCTCTTCACTATAATATTATGCTAGGGGTAACACACTAATGGCTCACTGTTAACCCCTGATTACAGTTCCCAGGGAAATTACATTTTTTACTCCTGTGAAGTTCAAGCAATCAGTACATCCTGTACCTCTCTTCTCAGTCTAGAATCAACACATAACTTGCTGGAGTCATCTGACCCCAGCAGTCTTTTCTTTCCTGCCTATGTGCAGGGGGGCTGGACCTGATGAGGTCCCTTCCACCCATAACTTCTATGAATCTATGAATCCTATGCTTCTCTCATAGATTGGGAGCACTGACAGATGTGCAGCTCCCCACTGTAACTCATGGCGCTTCACAGTGTCCCCCCTGACCCAGCAGATGTTTGCTGTTGGGTCCAGGGGGCTGGGGGATTCAGCTCAAGTTTGGAGAGCTCTAGTTTGGAGCCCTAGTCCCCCTCCCTCCCCCAGCTGTTGTGCTGTCTTTAGAATGGGGGTGGGGAGAGAGAGGGGAGAGAGCTTGGTCTGGGCTTTGCCCAACCTTCACTGGAAGGTGGGGTGGACTGGAACCACCTCAGGGGGCTCCAATCCACCCACCCTACCCTCTAGTGCACACTGGGCAAACCCCATACAGAACTCCCTCCCCCCCTTCTCCCTCTCCCATGCTGAAGACAGCACTGAGGACGAGGCTGGGCTGCATCAACCCAGCCCTGATCCCAGCACACACTGACACAAGTTAATGAAGGTGCTCTGCTTTGGAGTGCCTTCATCTGAACCCTCATTACATGAGGGTTCCAATTGTCACGCAATCGGGCACTTTTAAAGTGCTCTGCAGCCATGAACTTCTGTAAGGACATGGCTGTAGAGCACTTTCAAGGGGCAAACCATGCAACAAATGTAACTTCTGTCTGCCCCCTGGGAGCTAGACTGCAGCATCCCTGATGATCAGCTGTGTTTCCTCAGCAGGTAACATTGGATTTAACCCCTGAGAGGGACTTCCTTTGGGGAGCTGCGGCAAGAAGGTAAATACAGTTACTTATCAATATTCACTTTTAAGAAACCAGTAATTTTTCTATAGGAATGTAGAAATTGGAAAACATTGTTAAACAACAAAAAGGGGAAGGAACTTGGTCTGGGGACAATATGCATAAGCCTTGCTTGAACTTGGAATTGTCTTCTAAGATTAGATGGGCCTTCACTATTTCTGATGCATTTGAAGTGTGCACAGTTAGTGACAAATTAGAAAGATGCTATTAGTATGCAGTTAACCAGAATATAATTATGTTACATAGTAGACAGTGGGGCTGAAAGATGTTATGCCTTTATGCAGTTAGCCAAAGGAATTTGTTACAATGTAAACAACAGGGAATAAAGTGGGACTGGTATTGTGTTATGTGGCTATGTGAATTATTCACTTAACTAGTAAGCATGTAAGCGGCATGGTTAAATGAAAATTCTGTCTTCTAGCTATTGTTGGTACATCCTTTGACTAACGTCTTATCTTGAAAGGAGTTCTGCATTTAGGCTTACTTGGGAGTGTTTCTCCCAGGACATGCAAGGGGGAGGTATAGATGCACCTACAGTTCCCTCCATCCAATAAAGCATCAGAGCAGACCTACAGCTAGGCAAAACAGAAATAGGAAATCAGTTGGCATGTTTTAAGAGAATGGAAATCTTCATTTTAAAATGAAGTTAAACGTTTAAGAAAAGTGTGATGACTCCATAAACCACCCCAAAACAACCCTCCCCCCATAATTTTCTAGGTTTTTAAATAAGTTTAGGCAAAGTTCTTTTTGGAGGGGATGGAAGGGAAGGAGGAATGTGAATGGCTGGGAAGGAGGAGCTTGTTAACATGCCCTGTGCTGTGGCTCTGTGTCCTACAGCTCAAGACTTTTATAATTTAAAGCAGGACTGGAGGATCCCAGAAAAGTTTGGCAGAGAGGCTGCAAAACATTTTAAAACATTTACATCATTGTCTTATGTTTTTAAAGGGAAATTACTCACAGTGCGATTCCCCTTCTCCTGGAATAATGACAGTGAAATGAAGAGAGTCTTAACTTAAACTCTAAGCTTAATATTCCTGCATGAATATCAAAACATAGTAATGTTTTGGGGATCTTCACAGGAATCAAAAAAGGAACTTTGAACTTGATGTATAACACTGAAGTAGGGGCTCTGGAAAGACTGCATGATGTTTCCATGCAGGCTGCATAACATAGTCCACAAAAGGAATAATTATATACCTACAGAAGAAAGCTGATTCAAACCAGAGGAAACATACGAAGATGCTGCTACTGTAGCAACCATACTTGAAAGCAGAGCCTCAAAGAAAAAGAGGATGTGAAGAATGTTGTCAAAACCATTTTTTCTGTGTGATAGTCACTTCTTAACAAGTGAACGTAAAAGAAAGTGTATTGTTGATACTTTTATTTTAATGAAAGCAAGTTGTAGAAACCCCAGGGGAGAATGATGAATAAAACTAGTTCCCATAAGCCCTATCTATATTTGCAATATGTTTCAACTATAGATCCACTATACCAGTTCACCTTCACTGGTGGAAGCGAAGTTGGGAACCCTGTTCTGAGCAGGGTTATCACACCTGAGGTGAAATTCTAGCTGCACTGACATCAAACAAGAATTTATCTTTTGATTTGAATAGCAAGTCAGGGTTGTCCCCTTGGGGTGGAAATTTATTTCCATTTGTATCCCTAAATAGCAGTTTTTCCAGACACACAAGTGAAATTTTTGGCATTTAGGCAGACAGATTGCAATTCTGTTATCCCTGCAGTGCAGACATGTAAGTGTGCACTTGTTAACTGAGCATGATCAGTTGGCTACTCACTGCTTGGTCTGAAAAAAATGCGCTTTTTTACCATAAAAGAAATTGGTGCTTGAGATGAGGCTAGCTAATGTCTAACCCAGGGGTTTTCAACCTTTTTTGGTTGGGGTACCCCCAGTGGCTGGTCAAGAAGTGGGAAGTTCCCTGGCAGCCAGTTGACAAGTGGGGGGCGGGGGGCAGAGGGGCAGTGTGCAGCAGCAAAACTGGAAGTGCTGGCGGTGAAACCAGAAGTGCCAGCAGAAAAAACAGAAGTGCCCACAGCTTCTCTGTGCCGCTGCCTCATACCCACTGAGGCCTTCCAAAGTACCCCCAGGGGTACGCATATCCCCAGTTGAAAACCCCTGGTCTAACCAAACTAACATGGTATTTAGATCACTGTGCTTCAGAAGGCAAAGAAATGAAGGTCCACATCCCCTATGGGTGACAGAAACCAAAAGCCTAGGTCTCCCAGTTTTTGAATGAGTGCCCTAACCACAGCCATTGTAGAGGGCTGTCCTTTTCCTCCACTGGTATCTAACACCTGCCATGCATGGGTGCTTGTCTGCCTATATTTCATGACTTACATATCCACAGTGGGTGGATGTATGGTACCGTGTTCCCAGTCAGTGGGCGCATCTACATGAAATGTTTACTGCAAAGCTGACTAATTAGCCCCACAGTAAACATCTCTGTTAGGGCACAGGGAACTAATAAACTCTGCAGCAGGGTAGGACTTGTAAATACAGAAGTATTTCTACCCTGCCCTCCTGTGGAGTGCTTTTGTGCACAGTAGTGCACATGTAGACACTGACCTGACTGGTTGGGGTACGACAGTGTTTCGGTGTAAGGGCTGACTGCCAGTTAGTCTCATGCTGAAGCACCTTAGTGGTCCAGTCAGCCCCTCTGCAGCACATAGAGCCAGGGAAAGCAGTCCTGGGCTGGCAGGCTGATGGATAGGGCCCCCTGTCAGCCAGGGTTGCTCCAACCAGGCTCCATGTGCTGCTCATGAATAAACTCCAGAGCCGATTGCTCCACAGTTAATGGCTCCTGGGTGTTAATTCAAATGGTGCATCCAGAAGGAAAAAACTCGTGCTATAATCCCCAGTTCATTCATGTGCATTAATTACACATGTAGATATGCCCAGTGTATAGCAAACTACATGAGCTTACTCCATGTGTACATGCTTACACATTCAAAGTGTAGGTGTAAAAGAATCACAGTTTGTGGTCACATGCCAACACTGCTACTTATCCAGATAAAAAACTGTCAGTTAGGGGCACAAAGGGAAGCAGAAGTCCACCTTATAATTTTTTAAAACATCAGGTCATCTCCACTAAAACTGCAGTGGTACAGTGGAACAAATGTTATAAAACTTCACCATTCCGAAGGAAACAGCTGCTCCTGACGTTCCAAAATTATAATTAACGAATTCCATGGACCCCGGTTCTACATCTACCTATTTCCTAGGAGAGCAATTAATTATGTATTTCTCAAACACCTCTGAACACTCTGGCCCTGATCAATTAACTTTGGCCATGTATAGACATTCAGGTTCTCCTCATAGAGTTGCTATTCTCTCAGGAGAATCCATTGAGGGTACAGATGTTCAGGATTTTTCTCGCAGAGCAAAATAGATGCTCCAGGAAAAAATATAACCTGGAAACAACCAGAGCTAAATCACTTCCAGGAAAGTTTCTTCTGGGAGAATAAATGTCTGTAAAACTTACCCTTCTGAGAGAAGCTGTGGTACAGTTCTCTGGCATCCCAGGGAGCTTTGTGTCTCCCTCTTTGTACTCCCCTGACCCCAAAGACAGTGTGTTGCTTGGGCTGAAGTCTACTACTCCAGCTGAGCAGAGAGCAGAACAGGCTGGCTTTGGGCAGTATGGGTCAGCCAATCAGACTGACCCTGTACACTGCTGCCATCTGTCACCAAGCAGACTGAGGGAGCCTGCAGAACATGCTGAGATGTGTGTGCAGGGTCCCCTTGGCTGCACTGCAAGCTGTTTGCTCTTCAAAGACTCAGCATTCAAATGTCTGTTCAAGAGTTTCCAGGAAAGTTTTTCTGCCAGGAAAATAAACCCAGGATAATTTTGCCAGGTCATTTGAACACGTGTACATAAATCTTTCACTTCAGCTCCAGGCCATGTAACTTTTCCCCAGGCTACATCCATGCTTCCTCCTTTCCTTATATTTTCCCTTTGTTTGCAGCTCCACATCTGATACTCCTGAAGCTCTGAAAGCTCTTCATTCCTTGCTTCCTCTGTGGGGTCAACTTCAGGGGATCTTTGTCTCTCTTTCTTAGGTCTGCATAGCAGGGAAAGTGATGACAAGGCAGAGTGCCATGAGCTATTGGACTTCTGCTTCTCTTTGTCCTCATCCTTTCTCTACCCCAAATCCTTTTGACTGCCTCCTGCAGCAGCCCTGATTGGCTGTCCTGCCTCCAGGAGTCATGGGATCAGGGAAGGCAGCCAGTTAGAGCTTTTGGCAGATTGGCAACTCAAATAACCCTGCAGGGAGTAAGAATACATGCTTTTAAGAAATTTACCCTGTATCTACTTGACTGTACTCATTGGCACCGCATAGAGGGTGTACACGGGTGCATGTGCACCCCCTGAGCATGGTGGGGCACCCCCTGCAAAAAGATGCTGCCAACACTGTTGCTGGTGCTTGCAGGCGGTCACCGCTCGCCATCCTGCTCCCCTCACCGCTGACACCATCGGTGGTGTCTGCGGGCGGTCCATGATTGCCGGTGGCCACCGCTGTCAGCGGTGTCTGTGGGTGGTCGCTGACCACTGGTTGGTGCTCGCCACCCCTCCCCTTTGCCGCTGACAGTGCTGTGGTTGCCTGTGGCAGCTCCCCACTTGCCTCCACCCTGCTCCCATCACCAACAGTGCTACCGCTGCCTGCAGGAGCTCACTGTGCCCCCCCCCCCCCCCCCGTACAGAGGGGGAGCAGCCTCTGGGGGCATGCGGCGTTCATAACTGCATTTGTAGTAGAATGTGAAATTCTCCACAAGCTGCCCCGCATATCTGTCTAATGTCTTATACCACACACATAACAAAATCTCAGCAGTCTACAAATTTACAAACTGACTCAACAAGATTCCAGTTCTCTTTGTGTTTCCCAAGCAAATGGGATTTTTGAGTATGTGGTGGCCATGGACTAACCAGCTTTAAGAAGCATCTTTTACATTTCATTTAGAAAGTAGTGAGGTTTGTGGACATTCTGATGACCTGAAACAGTTTGAGAGATACACTGAGCCATACTGGCAGCTAATCTGATTTCCCCTTCCCTCCTCCTCCTCCCCATCCCCACACACATTAATGGAAGCAAAGAGCTAAGCACCTCCTTTTGGATAAGTTGGATAAGGACTCATTATTCCCTGCACACTTGCTGCCCTTCTTCCTCCTGGCCACTTGCCAAATCTCCTTCTGCCACCCAACTGTACCTATGGCATTGGCAGCAGGGGAGAGGAAATATACTATTGCACTGTTTTTCTTTCCCTGCATGGGTGCCATGGGAAACAGTGACAAGCCAGAAATGTCTCTCAAGTTGTCTTCTCTTCAATCATCAGAAGTATGTGTATGCAGGGGGAGGCAAAATTCTGAGAAAATAGACTTAAAGAGGAAAAGGCACAAGCAAAAGGGAAACGGATGAACTGGAAAAACCCCAGGGCAAGGCAATGAATTCCAAAGGGAGCTTCAGAGCTCTCTTGAGAGAGCCGAAGGAGATGTGTTGAGGAGAGACGAAGAAATGAGTTCCAGAGAGGCAAGGATATGTTGTGGTACCCAAAGTCAAGTTTCTAATGAATGCTGCATACAAGTCTTGGATGAAGAGGGCATGACTGCTGCATGAAAAGGTGATAAGGACAGGTGAGTACATAGGGAGGCAGTGGGTGTCCTACTAACAGTGTGTGAGGGTTATAGCAGAAGTTGTGGAAGGTGGATAAAATTGGATGCATCTACATGTGCACTTAACCGCAGTGTTGACCAATTAGCTTGTGTTATATGTGTGCTGGTATTAGGGCACAGTAAATTAATTAACTCTTCCATGGGACAGTACTGTTGGGGACAGTACTATCTTATGGCAGATAACTTTACTGCGCTGAAATGCATGTGTAGATGCTGACTACAAGTGTATATTGCGACTGCTCTGCCCGCCAGGTGGGGGCCTGCTCCGCCCTGGCTCAAATTCTTGCTGTCTTAGGCACATGTGTAGATGCTGTGCCCAGGAGCAGTTGACTTTGGCATGAACGGCTCCTGAGTTATTGCGCTGAATTAATTTCACATGTGGATGCACCCACCAAAGAAAAGAATGTAGAAAACAGTGAAAAAAACTAGGGCAAGAAGAAATGAGATGAAAAAAAATTAATTAATGAAGGGAAAG
>NW_005843017.1:465024-468781 GCF_000455745.1 Alligator sinensis
ACATGAAGGAGAAGCCAAAGGGCCAGAAAAGAGACTGAGGGAGAAAATACAACATGATTCTTGAGGTGAATAAAAGAGTGAATGAAGAACAGAGAAAATAAAAGGATGCAGAGACAAAGTGCTGAACTATTACAATAAGTGAAAACAAACATGGTTGATTGTAACAAAAAAAATCTTCTAAATTGCACCTTAACTCTTTTCATTTTATGAACCTGTGTCTGTAGAACAGATACACAGTTTATTCTGGAAAATTTAAAAAACAACCTGGAGCATCAAAAGATCTTGCACTTGTACTTATGAGTCCAGTCCTTTATTTGTAGAGATCACATCACCCATTCACCTGCAGGTCAATTCTATTTTAAAATGAGTAAAGCAGGCATTCTTTGGACCTGACAGCAACAAAACCTGTAGTAGGAATAAGAACACAGGCCTGTACCTCCAATTACCCTAGCTGTTCTGCTTTCCAACCCCACACATTGCCCTCCAATTGGGCCTCCCAAATGAATTGTCTACTGGGGCCTTATTCTTTAATCTGCCTCAAATTAGGTGTCACCCTGTATACTACCTTTATCATTGTATATTTCTAAGATAACATTATCAGTGAAAGACAAATAGAACTAGAATTAAACCTTGATCCAAAACAGGCAACGAATATTATTTCTCCATGAATCTGATACAACTCCCTTTTGTGGACTCAAAACTATAATTGTCTTCAGTAGCAGTATTAAGTCTGTGAAAAAGAAAGGATTGGACCCCATACTGGGAACAAATAATAAATTATGCATTGAGGCACATCCTATTTGGATATTTTTGTGTGGTTCTTTAAATTTTGTCTTTGAAGGCAAGAACCTGCCCAGCTGCCTAGACAACTGACTAAGAAATATGAATTAGTAAGGATAAAAAGGGTTTTTTTCCCCAAAGAGCCCTGAATGAAAACCAATGTAAATGGGGAAATTGCAGCACAAGAAATCATCTACAGGCCGAATTGTGGTCTAAACTGACATGACAGATTCCTATCCCGCTACCTCAATTAGCTTTTATGATACCTGTTGTTTAATACGTTAACTGCCTATTCACCTTTGCCTCATCCAGAAGTGCCCCCTCCCTTTTCCTCCCTGTTCCACAGTCTGTGTATTTATATCACTGATTTCCATTTAGAAGCTCTCCATCTTGCAATCCCTTCAGAGCATCTGATAAAGTAAGCTGTTGCTTATGCTTCTCTGATTTAGTTAGTCTCTAAGATGCAACTGTGCCCTGCCATCTGTCTGACTTTAGACTCAGAGTTAACTACCTCTCTTCATCTAAGGATATGATAATGTCACTGAGGGTACTAAGAACTCAAAATCATCCTTAAGTCTGGATCTCTCATGAGGCAGTAAAACATTCTGTCCAAATTGTCCTAAGCCAGAGATAAAGTGCCTGAACTTTTTCTAATTTGTTCTATTTATTTGCTAGGCATGTGTTGCTGATTTGGAATAGTTTCAGAACAAAGTCCACTTTAGTGGTGATTTCCTGATACATTATCATTTTTACTTGAAACTACTGATTAAAATAAACTTGAACTTTTTGTTTGTTAACATGTGGGCTTTTCCAAGCATTTAGTTATTATATTGTATCATTACAGATGTAGACTCCAGGACAGTATTTTATGCTGATATTTTAATTACTAGAACGTACTATCATAAAACTTCTTTCAGACAGTACAGATTTGTAAAACCCAATATTACATCATTTACAGAGCCTGACATCTATGTCTAATTGACTAACTGATTATGCACTTGTGGGTCATTGATTTTCTGTGCAAGAAAGAAATTAGACCAAAACTTGTGTCTATTTCTTTATTCCAATTGATCATCCTTTTTTCCACATGAGAAATTTTAGTACATAAAGCAAAGCATCAATGACCCTGGATACTGGTTATCATGAGCATTTAATTTTCAGTCAGAAATACAATTCTTGTTTCAGAGTTTGACAAAAGTACTTTTATCAAAAGCAACTACCCTACAAAAGGATGCTTCATTTCTTTTCATCCCATTTCAAACACTACATAAAAGATGCATTCTAAAATGTTCACTGTTTATATGAGAAGCCTAATTCATAGGTAACAACTTATTGAATATTTCCTATCTGGGAGCTGTTTGCAATAAATGGGCAATATCCAGCATCTTTTTCTTCTGCTGTTTAAGATAATGACTCAGTTATATATTTAGCAGTAGCAAAATGGGGTGAGAGGAGATGTGGGGAAGAAGAGACAGTGTCTTCAGTGTGTATTTCAGCTACCCATTGTAATAACAGACGCCTTAGTAATTGGACAGATTTTTATAATTAGAGATCCAGGGAAGCATAGCTCTTTCTGACACAAAGGAGTTTTATACAGGGTAGTTGGATTATAACTGGGGAGAAAAGAGAAAGAAGGATATGGAAAGAGATCTCTTACATTTCTGCCACCATGGACGAAAGAAGAGTAGAGTTAGACTACTTTACTCTCATACAGTTCCTCTCATACCAGATTCTCAAGAGTGCCTTTCAAGTATTAAGCCTTACAACACTCCTGTGAGGCTTGTTATGTTCATTTTACAAATAGATTCATATTTATTTTACACATAAAAAAATTTCATTCTAGACTCTCCTGTCTGATTTCTAAAGCCTGCAGTCTATTGAATCTGTTCCCAAAGGCTAGAAACAGACATTACACATAAACTGATTTAAGTGATTAGAAACTGGTTTAAACCTGTAACAGAACAGATGTTCAGTGCACATAAACCAGTTTGAAAATGGCCCAAACTGATTTGAGAGAAACCTGGTTGAATTTAGTATCAGACTTAACTGATTTGGGTCAAACCGGTTTATGCAATGTCTGTCCCAGACCCCTTTCTGCTCCCCACAACCCTGGCCAGAGCTAAAGGGACTGTGGGCTGCTTTGCCCCTCCCCTCACCACTCCCTGCTAATTCCCGCCTCCCCTCTGCCTTGCTGAGGAGGTGTCAATGTATTAGCTAGCAGACCACATGCTGGCTCTGGTCTGTGCAGAATCAACAAGGAGCTGGTAATGTCCCTCTGTTGTTTTCTTAATTGGTGATAAACACTGTTATCAAATCCCTGCTGGGCTAATCACAACATTCTGCTGGAACTTGGCCATGCCCCCTTCAGCTCCATGGTGTGGAAAGAAGGGAGGGTTGCTCTAGCGCCCCCTGGCTTCCAGCCTGAGCCACTGTAGGCATGTGCCTGCATTTATGGGATGACTGTCTGATTACAAAACTGATTTAACCTAGCCAAGTTAGACTAACCTGCAAAGATTGAATCAATTCAGGCTCAGGCTTTTTGAATTTCTGTCCCTAGTTTAATGACCCTGTTCTAAACAAAACTCCATCTTCTCCTTGATTTACCTGTCAACTGCCTATGACACCAACTGTGCTTTTCTTCTTGAAATCAATCCCTCCCTGGGACTTCATAAGAGTGCTCTTCTGATTTTCTTTCATCCTTTTACTTCCTCCTTTGGAGGATCCTTCTCACCTGCCATTTCCTGTGGGAATTCTATAGGGCACAGACCTTGATCTCCTACTCCTACTTCTTATTTTTGGGTAATCTCATCTGTGGACAAATTCAACCACTATCTCTAGGTTCATGATGACTCTCAGATTTATTTTACTACTTGAGACCCATCTTCTTCCATCCCAGTTGAAATCCTTGCCTTTCTTCTTAGCATCTCATCAATGTTTGTCCATTCAAACTCAAAAAGTTAACATCTTAATTTTCCCT
>NW_005843018.1:0-9238 GCF_000455745.1 Alligator sinensis
GCCTGCAGTGGCTCAGGCCAGAATCCAGGGGTGCTAGAACATGCCTCCTACCCTGCCAGCCAATGCCAAAGGAAAGGGGGACTGAAACTCCAAGGCTATCCCCACCCACACTCCAGCTCCAGCAGAGGGGACATGGCCATGCCTCCTGCTCTCCACTCGAGCAGGGAGTGGGGCATGAAGTGGGGGGGCAACAGACTGGAAGGAACTGCCTGCCCCCTCCCCAGGCAAACCCCAGCTGGGGTCCAGGGCCTAGGAATGGGCTTTAAACCCCCTTCCCCAGCTCAGAGTGCTGGCCCTGGGCACAGATGTATCCCTTTACATAAAGCCATAAGGGGCAGTGGCGCCTGCAGGCAGCACTGCAAGGGCCAACTCAGGGAACACTGGAAAATTTGGGACATGTCACAGAAAGCCCCACTCTGTTTGGACAGAGCAGTGATTAGAGGGGGGGGGGGGGGGGGGGGGGGCGGACAGAAGTTCCATAAACCGGTTTAGCTCAATCAGTTAAGTCTGATACTGCATTCAACCAGGTTTATCTCAAACCGGTTTTGTCCATTTTGAATCTGGTTTATGTGCACTGAACTTATGTTCTGTTACAGGTTTAAACCAATTTCTGAAGCCTTAAACCAGTTTATGTGCAACTTCTATTCCTAGCCTACTTGTGCTGGTCACAGTACACATATAAGCAAGTCCTGCAAAGAAACTGCAGTCTCAGTGCATGACTAACTGAAGGAGCAAACAAAGGAAGACTGGGGTAAGATAAGTGTAATACAAAATGCGTGTTACAAGAGCAGTGTCTAGAGAACTGAGAACCTGAGCAGTGAGGTCCACCAATGAATTACCCTGCTTGTGCATACTAACTCTTGTGGTAGGGGATTTGTGCACTGAACAACCACTAAGCCACAGCTGTTCAACTGGAGGTCTGCATGACATATTCAGCCCATAAGAGTTTAATTTGTGACCCAGGGCTCCCAACTGGCCACTGCTCTCCCCATCACTCCAGCTGGAGCTGCAGTTGGGGTTTCTAGGCTCCCCCTCCTCTACTGCATGGCACCCCTGGAACCTGGCTCCCCCTCCTCTATTGCATGGCACCCCTGGAACCTGGCTTCCACTTCCTGCCCCTCCTCTGGGAGTGGCATGGAATTGTATAGCCCATGGTGGATCAGAGAAACCTGTGGTCAGGGCACAGCCTGCAAGTGTAGTGCAGCACTGAAGGAGAGAGGCTCCCATGCAGCATATGGCCTGGGCAGGCTGTGGGTCATGCTGGCTGGCTCATACTGGCTGTAGGTCATGCAGCATGTCACCCCCGGCTACTTAGAAATTGGACAACCCTATACCAGGTATATATATATACACACCACTTCCCCATGTACGTTTTGTAGCAGAAGCCACAGATCTACTTCCCAAGCAGTCAGGCAAGGGCCACCTCAACATTTGCAGTAACTGTCTGTAGAAGACTTGACCCTGTGAAGTTTTGTCTTCAAAGGTTTAAAAGTAGCTTAGCCATGCCTTTCTCCAAAACACAACTATTTGATACAATCTGCTGCCCAAATGCAATAAGACCTGAATAAATAGATCCCACGACAAATAGACTGCAATTTATTGTGTACAAAATAAAATAATCCACCCCACGGGCTCAATTTTTAAGTCTTCAATCTCTGTACAGATTTGTTCTTGTATTGTTTAGCTAGTGAGGACAGTTTCTCTCTGTACAGAAGCAAAGTAGCCTTTTAATTTGTTCAGTTCAACAGGAGACACATAATATCAGACCTCTCATATAATATTCTAGTAAACTATCACTGTTTGCTAGAATATGCTACACAAGGCTTTTAATTTATCCAACTGTTAATCAGATCAGACAAGTTCATGCTCATCCAGTATTAGCAAGATAATGTTCTCTCACTTACCAGAACTACTATTTGTATTTAATGTTTGTATGTGACATGCCAGTCAGGGATCCAAACCTTGTTGTGCTAAATAGTATTCATATGTGAAAAAAGACACGTTATGCTGCAAAGAAATTAAAGTCATAAGGCATGTCAATAGTCATCTGAAGCAGTAGAAGAGGGGGAGTTAGGACAAAAATGAAACAAGTATACTTTTTACAATAAATAGCAGCATCAATACACCCTCGTCGTTATTGAGTGTTTAGTAGGTATCATGACAGCCATATTTTTTTAATGGATTTAAAAAACGCTTTGTGAACTTATGGAGAATTCCACCCATGCACAAGGATCTTTGTGTTCTAGCTACAGCATCTGCAACTGAAGTTTACTGTCAAAGTAACCATTTGCAACAGAACAAGTAACTACCATGGTGAACAGTAACTACCATGAGTAAAAGAACCACTTTTAATGGATATAGAAATTTATTCTTGTATAAACATGAATAACTTGTATAAATTGTATAAACAAGTACTAGATGACTGTGCAGTAACCCTCATTACTGTGCAGTAGCTCCAACAAATGGCTTTTTCGTGACACTGATTGCACTTCAGCCTGAGACTACTGAGCAATAGCGTCATGTCACACTTTCTGCCAAGCAGCGCTACTGTGCAGTGGTAGTCTCAGACTACCTGTGCAGTCAGCATCTCATGTAGATGCAGCCAAAGACCAGCAATGGCTTTCTGATTGAAATGCTTCCTGTTACTCATCATGGTTGTTATCATTATTATAATTAATGATACTATCACTTTTGAATTAATGCCACATATCTTCTGTAGGGGGGCGCGCGCACACACACACACACACACCCACCCACCCACCCACCCCACAGGAAAAACGTGCTTCAAAATAATATTTCTTTAAAATTACCAGAGAATGAAACACAATTAGTACAGAACATTTCTTGCATGAACAACACACTTCCAACAAAGTGGCGCATAAACATCCTCCTTGCAGTTCACTCAGATTAAAGGCACAATGTCACCACACTGTCTCTTGAAGGTTACATGTGGCATTGAAGGCCTTACAACAGATAAAGATATATAATTGACAGTTCCCACATAGGAAAGTTCCAGATAGTGTTTTGACATGCTTTCAGTATAATCAAAAGTAATAACTACAGAAAATATAGAGAATGACTGGCGTTTTAGGAAAGTTAGTAAATACATGTTGCTTTCTGTTTCTTTGATCTCTAACAGGCTGGTTTGTTTTTTTTTTTAATTGTTCGTTTAAATTAAACTGCAGTCTTTACAGTTTATAATAATAACAACAATATCAGGAAAGAAAGAATCTGAATTACCTGCATAGCTGTGAGAATATTGGCTAATGCCTGGCCATATGTGTCATGACAGTGAACAGCAAGAGCAGTCAGTGGGATTTCCTTCATAACAGCTTCCAACATTCTTTTCATACTTCCAGGAGTCCCCACACCAATTGTATCTGCTAGCGAAATCTCATAGCAGCCCATGCTGTACAGTCTTTTAGAGACCTGATTAAAAATAGAAATGCTTACTGAATTGACAAGATACAATAAGAACAAGAAATAATGGTTAAACTATATGGTAAAGATATTTGTATATGTATTGGTGGATCATGAGTTTTTTTATACCAGTCTATTGAGCTAAAATCCTGGTTGATCAGTGGAAACTTCCATTCAAGAGAACTCTGTGCTCACTTCCTTCTCATAATCCTTCTATGATGAATCTATGCATAGAATAACCTTCTAAGCCAAATTCATCATCATCCTTACCCCTCATTTTTTCTTAATCCAAAATTTATATTTATAGATTAAAGTTCTCCTCAGGCCATTCCGCAAATTTTCTACTACTTTGGGGATTTCCTGGCTCTTCCATCTTTGTGTATTCTTTTAGTTGCAAATTCTTCGGGATTAAATATTGCCTTTCTGTTTGCTTACTACACAGCACCAAGCTCATGGTCTTTACTAAGACAAGAAATAACCAATTGAAGCCTTAATTTGCATACCTTTTTATCACTAAAAGCACCAATGAAAATCAAAGTTTTAGCGTTTAGGATGCAGAAGAACCAATCTCTGTACTGTTTGATTATTCAGAAACTACAGGCTTGGAGCATGTAACTGAGTGGTTAGGTCATCTTGCTTTGGATTGAAAGGCATGATTTAGCCCTGCTTCAGTCAATCCAGTTGCAAGTGGGTAACTGACCATTCAGGTAGGGAAACCAAAGGCAACTGGAGGTGAGGCTAACCACATCACTCCCTTGTGTGCCCTTGGCTTGTAGCCTCAAGGATATACGTATAAAAGCAGTAATGGACAAATAAATACAGCCACAGGGTTGTTTGAGGGGAGGAGGGGGGTTGTTTGTTTTGTTTTATTTTTTTACTAAATGGCTTTAAACAATAAACTATAAACTGCAGATATGTGAAGTGGAATTGTTTGGGATATTTTAAGTTAAAATTTCAGAAACTGAAAGGAATTTCTTCCCAAGGTACTGAAGGAACTAAAAGAGGGGATTTTGGAGCCCTTGCCAATATTTACAAACTCATTGGAATAGATTGGAAAAGGGGCAGAAAAGGCAAAAAGGAAGGCCTTCAGTAATTCTCCAGACTTATAGTCACAAAAAAGATTAAAGAAGCTGGGATACGTTTACGGAGGGGATAGCAGTTCTGGCTCTCCAGCTAGGATGCGTGATATGTAGTAAAGGCAGACAAGGTTCCTTGGGTGAATTTGATATCTTTTATTAGACCAACCCAAATAGCTGGAGAATAGTTATTAAGCAAGCTTTCGAGTTCAAAAACCCTTCGTCAGGCTAAGGAAGTTTCAGCAGTTGGTGTGTGCTCTTCCAGCCAAAGCTGGATATTTCAACTAGGGTATGCCAGTCCTGCTAGAACTAAAAAAACCAAGAGGTTCCTGGTTACAGGATATTGTCCCTCATCTCAGGGTCAGACAGGTCATCACGTGTGGGATCAAGAAGGAATTTTACCCCACGGTCAGACTGGCATGGACTGTAGGGGATTTTGCCTTCCCCCCAGTCAGACTGATAGGGATTTTGGGAGGCTTTGCCTACCTGTGTAGCAAGGGGCACGGTCCTTTTCCTTGGATCTCTCAAGTGTATTTTAACAACCACCTTGCAGCAGTAGGATATTGACAGTGCCCTATCCCTCTGTTTCACCTATGGTAGGTAGTTGTACAACAGAGTTATTTGTGTAGTTTTAAGAGTAGGTTAGACCAGGGGTCAACACATGGCAAGCACGGCACAGGAGTCCATTTTGCTCGGCATGCCACTACCAGCTCGGGCTCTAGGCAGCTGCTGCCAGTCATGGAGCCAGGGCTGCTTCCAGCAGGTTGCTGGGAGGCTGCAAGCCCTGCTGCAAGCAGCTCAGGCTCTGTGGCTGGCAATAGCTACCCAGAGCCTGGGCCAGCTGCAGCTGGGAGGCTGCAAACAGCTGCTCCAGGTTCTGGAGCTCTGACATCAGCTCCGTACTTCCGGCAAGTGCACGTGCACCTTGGAGGGACAGTGGGGATAGGGCCTGAGGCAGTGCAACCCTCCCACACTGTCCACTTTCAGGTGTGCATGCAGTCGCTTCCAGCATCAAGCTGATGCCGGGGCTCTAGAGCCCAGTGCAGCTGTTTGCAGCCTACCTGCTGCCTGCTGCAGCTGCCCAGAGCCCAGCTTGGCTACATACAGCTGGACTGGGCTCTGGAGCCCCATCGTCAGCTCTGTGCGGCCTCAGAGGACAGCAGGGGAGAGGCCAGGGTTGCACTACCTCAGGCCCCTCCTGCACCACCTGCTCTGAGGCACACATGCACCCACCAATGTGGAGCTGATGCCAGGGCTCCAGAGCAAGTGCCTCCCAGTGGGACTGGGACAGGAGGCTCCATGCCTCCCAGCGCTGCCACTGCCGCCCACCCACCCCACACAGCTGAGCCCACCCAACTCCCACGCACTCCGAGCCCAGCCCCCCTACCAGGCTGAGGCTAATGCTGCCCGTGCCAGGAGCACTGCATCTTTGCAGGCTTAGCTGTGTGGGGTGGGTGGGTGGTGACAGTGTTAGGAGTGGTAGCGAGAGGAAGGCTAAGGTGAATTTTGGAGTGGGTATAACTTCCCCAAAGCTCCTCTAGTACTGCCCCTGCAGCTGGCTGATGGGTGGGCTCTGGGCTGGGGCCTCGGTGGGCCATGGTGTAGCCCAGGGGCTGGCTCCCTGGGGAAGCCCAGGGGCTGCGGCAGGCCCAGGGCATTGTCCAGTCAGACTTTGTCCGGTGGCCTAGCAACTCAGTTCCATGCACGTGCACACCTGGTTCTATGTGTGGTCTGCCTCTGTTTGGTTCTGTGTATCTGTGTGCGCACATGTGTCTGGTTCTGGGAGTATGTGTGCATGTATCTGTTCAGGGGGTTGGACTCGATGATCTATTGAGGTCCCTTCCGACCCTAACATCTATGAATCTGTTCTGTGTGTGCGTGTGTGTCTGGTTCTCTGTATGTGTGTTTATGTATCGGGTTCCCTCTCCTCTTTTTCTTTCTCTTTGCCTTTCTCTCTCTCTCCTCTTTTTCTCTTCTTTCTGTCTTTTTTCTCTCTCTCATCACAACATGCTTAACAAAAAAGGAATACACAACAACAAAGGTAGTATACTAAGTTTTATTTATTGTCACCAGGTTTCAAATTTTTAGAAAACCTGGTATTTACTATATAAAAAAGACAAGTTTTATGAATTAATATGTAGCATGTCCTGCCATGTACCCCCTTGTCCCTGTTTTCTTTTGCTGGCATGCCTGCACTCTGGCACCTTACAAGGTAGACATTGTGGCTTTTTTGGCATTCTGGCAAAAAACATTGCCTACCCCTGGGTTAGATAAATACTTGTATAAGTGTAATTTTAGCCACAAAGATGGCAGAGCAACACACTGATGTAGATACTGTGAACTACAACACAAATAAAAGTCTACAAGGTCTCTTTTTCCCTTAAAAATAAAGCCCAAATATTGAACTTCTAATAATGAAATGTTGAATAAGTAGTTCTGATTCATATTCATAGTCCCATACGTTTCACTGGAATGAACAAAGCAAGGAGTTCCTTGTGTGATTTGAGGACCAGACCCACATTGCTTTTATGGACCTTTACAACATCTTTGCATGTGTCTTAGAAATGGATTTAAATTGATTTTCAGGTTCTCCAAAGGGTCCCCCCCTCCATTTTTTTTTTTCTTATAACATTCCAAACTGTGGAACAAGCACACCAAAATGGACACACTACTGAAGTGAAATCCAATTTGCAATTCAACTGTTAAAGAATTTCCAAGGCAGTTTAATTTGTACTGAACTCTGTTAAAACAATTCCATGACTCCATCAGCGGGATTGTTATGAATGTCAGAGAAAGCTGACAAAGTGCTACACCACCAGTCCTGGAAGTACTGGAATAATGCCCTTTGCTTAATTCAAAGAACAGATGAAAAAAGTGTATTAAATTATTGTGTTAAAAGCTGGCAAGATTATGAACACTATGACTACTGTCCGTTATTGGCAAGTGTAATAAAACGTTTTGCCTTCAAGAGTCCCTAGTTGAAATCAAAATAGATTTCTCACACAATTGAAAAACGGACATTCATTATACTGGAGCAAGGACTATTTTTCAGTGTGTGTTCACACAACACCAAACATACTGCAGCTACACAATAGACTTTAGCTATAAAAATTACAATTATTCTGCCAGGGTCTTCTGTAGTTAAATCCCAACTCTTTTTTGTAACCATCTCAGCTAATAATTGCAGTGTAACGATTTTCTTCGAACCTTATTTAATTCTCAGTTATAGGAACTGTCTAAGGAAGCACTTTTCTGATGAGAAGAGGAGCAAAGACTACCCCAGCCTTCACTTCCCCTTTATCCTGGACACCATCCATCACTTGGCTAAGCGTTTCTGTCTTCCTGCCTCCCAAAGAGCGATTCCCTGTAATGGAAGGAAAAGGGAAACTTTTGCTTCTGCTTTTGTATGCATCATTATATTGTCCTTGAACATCTATCTATAATTTAGAATTAAATGTCATAAACTGAACTTTGAAGAGCAATGTTTTTTTTAACTACAAAGGAATTTTGCATGCGTGGAAAGCTAAGGAAGAGAATTGCCTCACATTTCCATACTGTTACTAAGTTTTAATTTGCTAAGACAGTGGTTGGCAACCTACGGCCTACGCTCTGAATCCAGCCCGCTAAAGGCTGAATTTGGCCTGAAAGAGGGTGGATCTAACCAAAGAACTTATGATGTGTAGTTGTGCCATGCAAAACCTACTCTCCACAGCATCTAGCAGCATAACAAACCTGCTGGGTGCCCAGCACAGTTGCCATCCCAGGGATAACAGCAACTTTTTTTGGCTGCTGCCACTATGATCATGATCACATGGCTGTGGAAAAAGCCAGACTATTTGCCCTGCAAACCCATCAAGAACTCAGGGTGGTTACCCCCATCATCCTGCCCTAGTTATGCCAAATATACCCACCTCTGCAGCCCTTCCTGCTGTTGTCTCATGCCTCTGTTTATCCTCAGCAAAGAATTTTCTCTTCTCTATTGTCACTGAGGACAGGAACTGTTGATGAGGATAAACACAGGAGGCTTAGGTGCTCTGGGAGGGGGGAGATTTACAGCCCACGGCAACAATCTATTCTGTCTGCCTGTAAGATACTTAGGTAACCAAGATCCTCATCTGGAAGAGGTTTCATAGATTTCATAAACATTACAGCTGAAAGGGACCTCAGAAGATCATCCAGTCCAGCCCACAGGGCAGGAAGTCAGCTAAAGTCATAGGATCCCAGCGAGATAAGCATCCAAATTTCTCTTGAAGGCGTTCAGTGTAGGTGCATGAACCACTTCAGGTGGCAGGCTATTCCAGACCTAGGGGACTCGGACAGTGAAGAAGTTCTTCCTTATGTCCAGACTGAAACGGTCTTGCTGGAGTTTATAACCACTCGACCTTGTCATCCCTTGGGGCGCTCTGGTGAACTATTGTTCCCCCAGATCCTGGTGAGCATCCCTGATAAACTTATAGGTAGGCATCAGATCGCTCCTGAGCCTATGCTTTTCCAGGCTAAAGAGTCCCATAGCTCTCAGCTTATCATCCTAAGGTCTGCTTTCCTGACCTCTGATCATGCACATGGCTCTTCTCCGGACTCTCTCAAGCTTCTCCACATCCTTTTTGAATTGAGGAGCCCAAAACTGGATGCAGCACTCCAGCTGCGGCTTCACCAAGGCTGAGTACAAGGGGAGAATGATGTCCTGGGATTTGCTTGAGAAGCATCTATGGATGCAAGCCAGCATTTTGCTTGCTTTACTG
>NW_005843018.1:9860-18658 GCF_000455745.1 Alligator sinensis
TTTCTTGAAGATAGGCACCACATTGGCCTTCTTCCAATCTTCAGGCACTTCACCAGAGCACCAGGAGTTCTCGAAGATCTGTGCCAGGGGCTGGGCTATGATGCTAGCCAGCTCCTTGAGTACCCTGGGGTGTAGATTGTCAGGGCCAGCTGACTTGAAGGTATCTAGCCTATCAAGGTGTTCCTTTACGAGGTCAGCATTGATGGAGAGCAGGGAATCTCCCTCATCCAGGCCTCCCTTACCCAGGCCCCCCTGTCCCGTAGTGGGCAGGGGTTTCCCATGGGACTGATGAAAGACTGATGCAAAGTACCCATTTAATAGGTTGGCTTTTTCCTGGGCATCGGTTGTCAGTTGTCCCATCTGGTTTAGCAGGGGTCCAACGTTGCCCTTGCTTTTCCTCCGGCTCCCCACATATCTAAAAAAGGACTTTTTATTGTCCTTGATACTTGTAGCTAGTTGGAGTTCTGTCACAGCCTTGGTTTTCCTGGTTTGCTCCCTGCAGGATTGGGTCAGCGCAGAATATTCCTCCTTGGAGGTGGATTCCATCCTCCATCCTTTGTAGGCCTTTCTTTTTAGCCTCAGGTCTGCTAGTTTCCTGGAGAGCCAAGGGGGCTGCTGTGTCCTTTTGCTGCCTTTCCTCCAAAACGGAACAGCATTAGCTTGTGCATCGAGGATCGCTCCCTTGAGGAGCAACCACTCTTCCTGAGCTCCCCTCCCCTTAGGGTTGTGGTCCCTTAGAGCCTCACCAACAAGCCTCCTGAGCTTGTCAAAGTCAGCTTTCCTGAAGTCAAGGACTCCTGTATTGCTGACTGACTTGCCAGCTTTATGGCAGATGGTGAAGGTGATCAGCTCATGGTTGCTGTCACCCAGCTTCCCTTCGATCATTAGGTTGCTGATTAGGTCATCCCCGGTTGCCAGTACCAGGTTGAGCAGGGCTTTACCTCTCGCTGGCCCGTAGACCTCTTGTGTCAGATAGAGGTCATCCACGCAGGAGAGGAAGCTTTGCAACCACTCAGATTTAGCCGAGTGATCTTCCCACAAGATGTCTGGGTAGTTGAAGTCTCCCATGACAACCATGGACCTGGAGCACGTGGCCTCAACCAATTCCCTGGCGAACTCCTGGTCAAGCTCTTGACTTTGAGTGGGAGGTTAGATACCATGGAAGAGGTTAGATCCAGTAAACTAGATCTGTGCATAGCCTATTTTAATTGTTCTAAAATCTGTCTCTCTGAAACATGTTGTTTTGTAAATAATTCTATCTGATCAATGGATACCATTTTCATCGCTCTTTGAAGAAACAGAGTTGGAAAGTCTGGATATAAATCAACCCAGATTACAAACTATGAGAAGGAGAACCACATAATTTCATCCTGACAAAGCTGGGGGCTAGAGGTATGCAGCATAGCATACTCAAGAATATTAGGAGATATATCAGCAACTGTACGACCCAAGTAAGTCATTTAAGTAGATGTGTTTGCATATAAAATGTTGTGGCTACTTAGAGGCTTCTTGTTATACATATGCTTAAGTGCTCTGTTAAATCAAGGCCTATATTATTCACTTTAATGAGAAGCTTAATATTAATTACTTACAATGCATTCATGGTTGCATGGATATACAGAAAGACACTGAATAAAATTAAGATAAAGTATAGAACATTCATGTAAATAAAAACTTGCAGATTGGGTAAAAAAATAACACATCAGATGTAACTCTGAAAAGACTTCTTTTGTGGAAGAAAAGTTATTTTAAAAATAGGCAACACACAGACAGAAGCTTATGAGGGAATATGATACTGCAATAACAGTTTACTAACACATAGCTGCTTCTGTCATCACCATTGCACCCAAAAAGGTTTCACGTCTAACTTTCACTTCATATTAAAACCAATTAATTCAGAAACATTTAATACCTTCCAATTTAGTTATTTTCTAAAGTGTGAAATCTAGTGTAGCTGCTACGGAAGAAGCGTGTGAGTTCCAACTATGTACTATAAGACCATGTGGAGAAGGAAGAAAAGCCCTGATATCCTCATGCATAGAATATAATATATAATAAAAAGATGAACTTGAGATTCTAACATATGTCAAAAGTAGAAAGTTGAGCATGGCAAGCAAAATCCAGAAAAATGTGTGTTTCTCTACTTTACTGTTGCTTTCTTTACAGCTAGTCAACATTCATTTAATTGCATCTCCTGGCCCCACCTCTGCACATTACAGGTATCACACAATTAATTGGTTACTTGCGCAGTTTCCTGGGCCATTTGTAAACGTTACATTTTTCTAGTTTTAATCCGGACTGCAGCTGTCACTATATACACGTGGATGTCTGCGGTCTGAATTAAAATTGGCTCCAGTTTAAATTAACTACTCATAATTGAACAAGGATTAAAGTTAATGCAGACTAGGGCAGTCTGCATTTGGTAATTTAAACTGTATTAATTAACATATACATAGAGCATTGTTTTTAGGGGAAAAAAAAACTTTTAGGAGTCCTTAGGAACTCAGATAAGCAGATAAGCATTGTAAATATTGATCTCCACAAGGGAAACTCAGTTAGATCTCTGCAACACAACAGAGGCTATCAGGCACAAAGTAACACTTTTACAAAAGTCAAATGTGCCAACAGAACTTCACCCTGACTACATATCAGGTCAGTTAGGGCTTCTGGAACAACACTTCCTCCATCCACCATAAAACAGGGGAATTGGCCAATAAAGTAGAAATCCTTGATTTGAGGAAAGCTGACTTCCACAAGTTTAGGGGATTGGTTGGCAAAGCCCTGCAGGACTATGGTCTGATGAGGAAGGGGGTACAAGAAGAGTGGTCGAAGGAAGCAATCCTAAAAAGTCAAAGGAAGTCTATTGGAAGGAAGCAATCCTAAAACGTCAAAGGCAGAAAAAGGGCTGGGAAACCCCCTTGGCTCAACAGGGAAGTCATGAACCTCCTGGAATTAAAATGAGAAGCCTACAAGGGATGGAAGTCAGGAATAACTACCCAAGAGGAGTACTCAGCAACAGCCTGCACCTGTAGGGAGTAGATCAGGACAGCAAAAGCACAAACCAAATACAGATTGGCAACCAGAATCAAGGACAAAAAAAGTCTTTCTTTAGATATGTAGGAAGTCAGAGAAAAACATAAGGGAAGCATAGGACCCCTACTGAATAAAATAGAAGGGCTGATAACCGAGACTCCGGACAAAACTGAACTCCTGAATGAATACTTTACATCAGAATTCCACCAGTCCAACGGTGTTAGCCTGCACGACAGGATACAGGATGATCACCCTCCCACAGTTGGCATAGATCTTGTGGGGGAGCACCTACAAAGGCTAAATATGTACAAGTCAGCAGGACCATTTGAACTATACCCGAGGGTGCTAAAAGAGCTGGGCAATGTCATTGCACGACTGATGGCAAAGTTATTTGAAAACGTGTGGTGCTCAGGAGGTCTCAGAAGATTGGAAAAAGGCCAGAGTGGTACCTATCTTTAAGAAAGGGAGAAAGGAGGACCCCGGAAATTACAGGCCAATCAGTTTGATCTCAATCCCTGATAAAATCCTGGAGAAAATTATAAAGGAATCCATTACAGACAGGCTAGCAGAAGGCAGTATTCTGAAGGATAGCTAACATGGCTTTGTTATGGGTAAGTCATGCCAGACCAACCTCATTTTCTTCTATGATCAGGTGACTCACCATCTGGGTGGGGGAAATGAGGTTGATGTCATATACCTAGACTTCAAAAAGGCCTTTAACCTGGTCTCCCACAAAATCCTTATGAAAAAATTGGGAAAATGCGGCCTTAACTACTTTACGGTTCAGTGGCTATGTAACTGGCTCCGTAGTAGGACCCAGAGAGTATTGATTGATGAAACTGAGTCATCATGGTGGAGGGTGAACAGTCGTGTCCCTCAGGGTTCAGTGCTCAGACCAGTGATTTTCAACATGTTCATCAACAATTTGGATTCAGGTATTAGCAGTAAACTAGCAAAGCTCACTGATGACACCAAACTATGGGGGAGTATGGTCATATGCAAAAACAGGCGGGTAATACAGGCCGACCTGGATAGACTCATGAGGTGGGCAGACCTCAACCAGATGTTGTTTAATACAGAGAAATGTAAAGTGATCCATCTGGAGAGAAATAATCCACAACAAATTTACAGGCTCGGCCGTACTACGCTTGCTAGCATGACTTCTGAATGAGACCTGGGTGTTATGAAAGATAACAAAGTGAATATAAGCCATCAATGTGATGCTGTAGCTGGTGAAGCTAATCAAACACTGGCATGCATCTACCAAGGCATCTCAAGCAAGGCTAAGGACGTCATCCTCCCTTTCTACTCGGCCTTGGTGAGATTGCAGCTGGAGTTCTGCATCCACCTCTGGGTGCCACACTTCAGGAAAGATGTGGAGAAGCTCGAGAGAGTCCAAAAGAGGGCCACATGCATGATTAGAGGCCTGGAGACCAGGTCATATGAGGAGAGGCTGAAAGACTTGGGACTGTCCAGCCTGGAGAAAAGAAGACTCAGAGGGGATTTGGTGGCAGCCTATAAGTATATCAAGGGTGTACATCAGGGCCTGGGGGAGCATCTTTTCACCAAGGTCCCCCAGGGGAGGACAAGAAATAATGGGCACAAGCTGATTGAGGATCACTTCAGGCTAGACATAAGGAAAAGCTTCTTTATAAAAGTCAAGTGGTGAGGGTTTGGAACAGGCTCCCCACCAGAGGTGGTACAGTCATCCATCCTGGCAATCTTCAAAAAGCATCCTGACGCACATCTTGCTGAGGTCATCTGATCTCAGCAGTCTTTCCTGCCCAAGTGCAGGGGGGCTGGAGCTGAAGATCTGTAAGGTCCCTTCCTGCCCCTAACAACTATGAAACTATGAAACTTTTCTAGAAAATTGCAACAATATAGCAGCGCTCAAACAGGCACCTCTTAATTCCTTCCAACCTCTGTTAAGGCACTCTTAAGTGTATGGACAGTATATAGCCAGTGCCGCCTGCTATGATGGTCAATGATCATCTATTAACTCTTAATTCAAATTGAAATTTGATTCAAAATATGTGATTCAAACTAGTTAACATGGTTTAGAAAATGCTAAGCGCATCTACAAACGGCCCTGGAGACCAGCTACATATGCAAAGTAGCTATTACACAATAAAAAGCTCTAACCAGCTATAAAGATAGACCTAAAAAATGTGTACTAACTTTATAGTTGGATGCTATCCAGCTTTAATTTTCATGGGTGACACAATCTCCCCTGTGGCTGGTAGCCCTGTCAGCTAACTAGACTCCCAGCCATGGAGGTGTACAATGCCCAGCTGGAGTTGGGAGTCCCACGACTGAGTGGCCTCTCAGCCCCAGCAGCTGCCACTGCATCCTGACAGCATGGGGACCCAGAGTCCCACAGCTGTGGACACTGGATGCATGAAACCCCTGTGGCTAAGGGATCATGGAAGCTGTGATCCCCAGCCTCAGGGGTAAATGAAATCCTCAGAGCTGGGGGATCAAGGCAGCCATGATCCCTCAACCTCAGAAATGTATGTGAAACCCCTGGGCTGGGGGATGGCTGCTACCAAAATCCCCAAGCCACAGGGGTGAATGGGCTGCCCCACAGCTGGAAACCCCTCAACTGAAGAGGCTCCCAGCTGCAGGAGCTTGCTTCTTGCCAGTGTAGGGGAAGCCCAATACCAGGCTCCCCCATCACCAGCAATAAGGCTTCATGGGAGCTAATGCATGATCCCATATCTACACCTCCTGCCATTCATGTGTGGCATGGCAGGAAGCATGATTGTGTGGACTGCACATTAGATCCTATTGCACCTTTACCTGTATGTGTAGAGACTACTTTGGTGTGTTTCCTCATCCTTTTCTGTACAGACCCACCCAGCCATCTCTGCCTCTCTGTCTGTCACTCTCTCTATTCAGCTGTCTCCCAGTCTTCTGACTCCTGAGCTAATTGTCTGTTTTCCAAAAGGGAAAGGTGTTCTCTTCTGACCATCTTCCTTAGTCTTTCCTTCACAAGAGATGCATCTTATTCCTCAATTGTCTTATAGTTAAGATAGAGTAATAGAAAACCTATTTTAAGGATAATTCTGAAGCATTCAGCTAATATACATTCTGCAGATGCCCGCTGGGCTGATCTAGGGCACCAGGATTTAAAGTGGATTTACTGATCGAAGGCAAGCAGCAGCCCGCTCCTGCTGGTATGGAGTGACTTTAATAGCAGCTGGCATTTGTAAGAAGTAATGCTGGAAATCATCTCATACAATGCGGTCCATTGACATATGCATTTGAGCCTCTTTTCCTAAGTATTTCCTTGCCTTTCTGGTTGAAGGAAATAGCACATAATATTTTTTGTTTTAAGACTGATTATAACCAAAACATGTTATTTTCTTTAAATCTGAGAGGGTATCGTTGAGGAAAATTATGAGGTATATATCCAGTCCTAGAGTTTGTTGTACTTGCTTCTAGAATTAAATAGAGAAAATAATTCAAGCATGTATTAAATGTGCATTCCTATCACAAAAAAGGTAAGACAGAGATACATTCTTACTTCTGCCACTTTAACTGGTTTGATGTTTCCTTCATATGGGCATCCCAAAGCACAAGATACATACCTACAAGAAAAATAGCAGAGACATAAATATGTGAATAGTACAGAGTTACATAATTATATATTGCATGTGTCTGTATGTTGCATATAAGAAAATCTTTCTGCAAATAGAAAGTTGTGTGCTCTAGTCAGGAAAGGCAAAATGAAGGTACCAGCAAAAAATTAAAGTTGCCTATGCTGAAGTTCTCTCTTTTTATTGTTAAATAAGTCACTTAATATCCTTATTTATGGTCAATGCATATCATAACTTACAAAGGACTGATGTTATAGTCAAATTAATGTAGCTAGATAAAACTTAACTTTTCCATATTGTTGTCATTTTAAGAAGCATCTTATCTCTCTGCTTTGCTGGCCACACAAGACAGTAGAAGGATATAAGGTGTCCCTTACTTCCTTGTGCCAGATATCTGAATTATGGATAGCTGTACTGCAAGAACAGATTTTATGTATTTATTACATTTCTTCCTACCAAAAGTACCAGTTGACATTTCTACCTCCAAACAACAGGGAAAATATGCTTGGTCATCTATCAGCATAGAAGGAAGTGCAAGGAAGGAAGACCATGAGTCACTATCACTTTGCCTTGCACAATGCTTCAAAGGTAGCACAACATGCACAAGCTACAAATGGGCCCTTGTTGAGAAATCTTAATACTGTCTCACTGTGGAGACTGTTTTGAATTTCCATTTTTATTACATAACCTGTGTTACCTTGTGATAATTTAAGCATGTAAATCATCCCAGTTAAACTTTAAATTGCCCTTCTCAGCTAAATTAATGCGAGGGATACAAGAGAGCTCACCTTTCCAGCTGTTTGTGTTTGGCTGGGGACAGTTCTCTGCAGTCTTCATATAGAGCTATAACGGCTTGAGATTTGAGGTTTGGATTTAAAGTGATCCAGTGAAACCAGTGCAAAAGACCACATGGACACTTAACTTTGTTTAAACCCAGCTTATTAGCATGTCTAAACTAAAGTAGCAGAGACTTTTTTAGTGATGTCAGTAGAGCCCCATAATAAAAACACAGTCTACGTTAAGTGAAGGAATGATCCTATTTGCTTAGCTACATCAACCTTTCAAACTCTATATAAACATGCTAAAATACTTTTCTGTCAGCATATCTGCCTCTACATCAGAAGTTATGACAGCATTATAATGGCTACAGAGTGCAATTTTTCACATTTTTAGCCAAAACAGCTATGCCAGCAAAATTGTGTAGATGCTGTCTTCTAATGGCTTTGGTTAAACTGACTTGGAATACAATTAAACTAACCAGAAACAAGCCTCTATAACACTGAAACAAAGGTCAGCACCAGGGATCCAGGTTTTCTCTGATTTAAAAAAATCCCCAATTTTCGGTTAAAAAAAAGTAAACCCAAATCCACATTTTTCTGTGATTTAAACGAAACACTGCAAATATATAGATTTATAGTGTTTCATTTTAATCCTGGAAAAATGTGGATTTGGGTTTACTTCTTCTTTTTAACTGAAAATTGGGGTTGTTTTTTTTAAATCAGAGAAAAGTACAATCCCTGGTTACCACATAAGTCTTCACACTAGTTCAATGAAACCAGGTTAAAGAGATGCTAGTTTGTGTGTATTCAAGGCTATATAGTAATGGATGTATTGTTCTCTTAAAACATAAAGAGAATATGATTGATTCAAAACAACAGGTGCCAGATGATTGGCAACAGGTGCCAATGTGGTCCCCATCTTTAAGAAAGGGAGGAGGGAGGACCTGGGCAACTATAGGCCCGTCAGTCTTACCTCAATCCTGAGGAAACTCTTTGAGAAGATCATCAAGGAACACATCTGTGATGGGCCGGCATCGGGGATGATGCTCAAGGGCAACAAGCACGGTTTCATTAGGGGCAGGTCATGTCAGACCAACCTGACTGCCTTTTACGATCAGGTCACAAAAGCACTGGATGCAGGTGTCGCCATGGATGTAGTCTTTCTGGACTTCAGCAAGGCCTTTGACACTGTCTCCCACCCCATCCTCATTAAAAAACTAGGCAACTGTGGCATCAAGGTCTACATGGTCAGATGGATTGCTAATTGGCTGAAGGGTCGTACTCAGAGGGTGGTGGTGGACGGGTCATATTCGACCTGGGGGGAAGTGGGCAGCGGAGTCCCCCAGGGCTCGGTCCTTGGGCCCGCACTGTTCAATTTCTTTATCAG
>NW_005843018.1:19312-65600 GCF_000455745.1 Alligator sinensis
TGATGCCTACCTGACTGGGGTCAATTGAGCCCAGTTTTCCTCCTGCCCAGGCAGGGGGTCGGACTTGAAGATCTACAAGGTCCCTTCCGACCCTACTTCTATGAAAAACAGTATTTGTAGAGCACAGCAAAAACTGTGGAGAAACACTAGTGTTTTGCAATCCAAAGTATTTTAGGCTAAGTACAGATGTTACACTTTCTGTGTTTTAAGTATGCAGAAAGCACTTTACACCTGTAACAAAACAGATATTCACATTACATAAATCTCTTTAAAAATGGTGTATCCCACTCTTACGTTAACCCTGGATGGAATTGGTATCAGACTAAAGCACTTTAGGTTACAGCACTTAATTGAATGTCTGTACCACATTCCATCCTAAGTCACAGTAGGTCACATTCTCCCCCGCATCCCAAGGACCTCTCACTAGGGGGCTTGCTAGCATCAGATAGTGCTCGTCTCCTCTGGGTGAATACCAGCCCAGCTGTGCTCCCAGGATGCTACAGAGAGGAGAAAGAAAATGCTCTGTCTCCTCTCTGCAGAGCCAGGTGGAGGCATGGAGCCCCTGTGCCATGCGGGCCCCTCAGGTTGCTTGTTCGGGTCTTGTGGTGGGGCCAGGCCAGGTCTGTGTAGCAGGAGGATCCTTACCCCCCCACCCCAAGTTCCCAACATGGCCAAAAGCTAGACCAGCCAGTCTCATGATGCAGCTGCTGGCTGCAGCTGTCAAAAGGTTGGGGTGGTAGGGGCCTCCCGCAACATGGACCCAGGCTGCCACCAAGATACAACCCAGCAATTTGGAGAGGATCTATGCTGCACTGGGGCTCCCTCCCCACCTCTCTTACCCTAGCCACTGTTGACAGTTGCCAGCTAGTGGGGGGGGGGAGGACAGGACTTGGGATAGGGACTACTCCTGAAGCTTCCTAGAAGGCATGTGGGAGTACCTCCCACCTGCTGGCCTTGGCCAGTGGGCAGACTCTGAGCTGACCTCCCCCCACCGAATGGGGAATGTCTGTTTGGTCCATTCTTCTTCTAACTTATAGCGCTTTAAGTGAAGCATTATAATTAGAGGCCTTATGCTAGGGCCTTATTGGACATCTGTACTTAGCCATTTTCCATATAACTATCCTGTCCCATAGAACCCTGAAATATATTAACTTAAAGGCACACATATGTGGAAAGAAGGGCCCTATCCCAGGTTCCCCCTGCACTGGCAACAGCAGGTTTGACTCCCTGAACTTTCCTAGCTGGGGCCCCTGGTGAGCTGAAGCAGGAGCTTCCAGCCTCTAGAGCACAAAGAAGTCCTGAAAGGCTCTAGTATGCTCCAGAAATTGGAAGCATTTGCCGCATATTCAGGTAAAGGTGGAACCAGTCACAAAATTATTAAATATATTTTGTATAATAACTTTGAGGCTTAGTCCTTGTTAAAACTTAAAATTATTTATCTTAAGTTGGTAGCTAGTAATCCACAGAGATGTTAAAGAAACAGAGCTTTTCAGAGCAACAGGTTGGGATTTTAGTTGGAATAGAAGGAAAAGATCAGCAGAGATCTAGAGAAGAAGATTTAAGAGCTTACATAATTAATTTGAGTTTGCAGTTGAGATTACTCAGAGATAAGGTATACAGCAAGAAAAGCAAATAGCCAAGGACAGATCTTAGTGGATGAAAGCACCAAAGAAATCTGAAAGAAGATTCCATGAAAAGATGTGATGGAAGAAGGATGAGAGGTAAAAAGTGAGCGAGGAAAGAATAGAGGCACCAGCCAATGACAGATAAAGTTTCAAGAGCATGGTTGACCACGTCAAATGCAGTGAAGAGTTTAAGGAAAATGAGGATAGAATTGGTTCTAAAATTTGGTCCAGAAAAGGTCACTAGAGACTCTTTGAAGAGTTCAAAGATTTCAGCTGAATTCAAGTGACAGAAACTGAAGTAGAAAATATCTAGTAAGTATCTGAAGGGAGAGAGATTCCAGACCAAAAGTATAGACACCATTAATTGTATGAACATGTGGCCAGGTCACTGCTTAAAAGGTGGCTAACCAGGTAATCATATCTTAAGTGTCAGGGGCCTTCAACTAATATAGTATGTTTTGGGGGAAGAGGCAAAGTTTTGTTTTATTTGTAAGCCTATGCTTCCAGGCAGCAGGTAAAAAGCAGGAGGTCCTGCATTTGTTTAGATCTTGACTAGGCCAGATAAGAGAGTTTGCATTCTGGTTCCACAGGAGACAGAGGTTGGGTCTATTACATTCTGCTAATAATGTTAGCAGATGTTTACCATGCATGATTTCAATGTTCTCTGTATTATTATGAAATGCAGTTTTTTATAGACTTGGTTTTATACATAATCCAACAGAACACATGTAAGTGTCAGAACTAGATTTTTTTACTCATCTATGAAAACAAATGTAGCCTTTTCACAAGCCATAGATACCTTTTTTCCAGCAACAAAATTCAAAAACAGCAAAGCAGAATTTCCTTTTAAGTTTAAACACATGCATGTGCACACACAGAATCCTGCAGACAGAATGAAGCATGGAAATTTTTAGACCGCAAAAAAACAGTTTTTTTCCATAATATTATGGTGTCTTGAGTTAGTGAAAACAAGTGTTCATAACTAAAACTGTTCTGACCTAATGTACGAAGTGAATATGAATTGGTATTCAGTACAAACTAAATCAATTTTACAAAATATATAGTTCACACATATATATGCTACATTTAACATATTTTACGTGTATATGTACATAAGAGTACAACATATTAAATCACAATGAATCACATCTGATGGCAACATGTGGCATGAATAAAATGTGGAGTAGAGCAAACAAAAGTAAAACAGGTGAAAATGTACTTAAAGAAAAATAACATACTTTGCACAACTCACATGAGCTAGCAAAATCCTTTGATACTTATATAACATAACAGGGACTTTTGGTGGATGAAAGGGTGTGATAATTTGTGGAATCTATCTGTGTATAACAATTTTTTTTAATTATGAATTCTTTCAATACTTAATACCTTATCATTATATTGAATTTAAGGCAATTAAACTGGAGAAGATGAGGATTAATATAAGATTTGTAAGGTTGACTGGAACTGGCTAAAAGGCTAACAGAAATATTGAAAAAAGTAGTAACAGGTTAGAGGGAGGTTACTAGAAGAGGTCAGTAAGGATAAGTCTTGGGATCAGTCTTATATATAAACATTAGCAATAAAAAGAGGATCAGAATATTGTACTGAAGTGCAACAGTAACAGGAGTGGGGTAGTTTAAAAGTACACATTTGAAGGTCATGCACTTTGAGACTGATAACACGGTTGTCTGCAATAAATTAGATACTAATCAGTTGGAAATGACAGAGGAAGGGAAAGATCTAAGTGTACTTGTTGATCACAGGATATCTGAGAGACATCAATGTGATGTGGCCATGAAAAGGGGGAAATGCAACCCAAGGATACATTAGACAAGGTATTTCCAGTGCAGATAGCAAACTGTGAATGCCAGTATAGTACTAAGAAGCCCTCAGCTAAAATACTATGTACAATTCTGTCCACACATCTCCAGGAAAGACTTTAAAGTAGAAAGGTTTCAGAGAAGGGTTTCTGGGGTGATCACTGGATGAGAAACAAGTCTAATCAAAGGACACTGTTTTAGCTTGGCAAAACAAAGCTCAAGAGGGGACATGACTGCTCTCTATATGAAGGGGAAGAGATATGCAAGCTAAATGACCGTGCTGGCACAAGAACAAATGGGTACAAACTGGCTGTGAATACATTAAGATGAAAAATGAGGTTTCAGTGCAGTGGGGGTCATGAATAGCCTTTCAATCTTTGTAGTGGGGAAGAAACCCTAATTAGGGGGAAGATGCTAAATCTTGTGAATGGGATTATAGGATACAGCTGCCTGTAACAACAGAGGACTGGAATCAATAACTCAAAATACCCTATATTCCTATGTCACTATATTTTTACCATTATCTATCACCATCTAAAGAAATTTTCCATGGATAGAACACAGGAGTATTTGCATCTGAGATAAAAATCACTTTTTCTCCAGATATTCTATAGAGATCTAGCATCCATGAAATGCAAAAGTAAAGAAAGGATGAACAAAGAAAGACAACAATTCTAGTATGTAAAAGCTCTCGGAGACAAAGGAGGCTTCGGACAGGAAAAAGGATACTTTAGTAGCACAGCGACTAAAGCATGATACTATAAAACCGGGTTGGATAGTTTTGACCACTATGGTGTTAACTGCTGATTTAAACTGGGTAAAACAATCCTGGTTTTAATCAGGATATTCTGGCTTTTAAAAATAATAATTGTCAAAAGTTGGCCTACTTTGGGAAATGTGTATTATTACTTATGAAAAGTATATAAATGATACTTTGAAATTTGTATCGATTAGGTCTACATGGAAATTTTTTAAAAACAAAAGCGGTCAAGAAGAGATAAAAACTCTCTATAGATTTTAGGCACAGTTAAAAATATATTGTGTTTAAAAAATGGCATGTATCTGAACTAATACACAAAAATACTTCCTAACAATTAGTGTCATATCCTACATACTTTCATATCATGGCAAAATAGAAACAGAAATAAATATAATTTTAACTGAAAAGTGAAAAAAAAATATGTATTTTTAAAAACCCTCAGTTTTATTCTGGAAAGAAAAAAAAAAGTCCTGCATGAGATAGTTTTAAATAAACAAACAGAAAAAAGCATTTCAGAACTTATTGTTATTCAGTATTTTGACTCAATCATTCTCTTATCCAACTACTTGGCAGTAAGCATTGTATTGTACATATTACAAGCTTGATCATTTTCTCCACTCCTAGCCTGTTCTTATTTTATTCTGAATGAAACTAAAATTTAAGAAAAGTCTACTAAAGTAAAAAATGCTGCCCATACTGGCAATGGAATAGACTTTGGATCCAAGTATTTTTTTTCAAAATCACCTATGTTGCTGGTTTTGCATTCATCTTCATAATGTGAGAGAGGAATGACTTAGGGTTGAAAACTTTATGGCTAGAGAGAGAAATTACACATAAACCAATTTAAGTGACCAGAATCTTGTTCAAATCTGTAACACAACAGAAATTCAGTGCACTTAAAATGCTTTCAAAGTAGCTGAAACAGGTTTTAAGATAAACCTGGATGTATGTAGTATCAGACTTAACTGATTTAGGTCAAACCGGTTTATGGAACTTCTGTCCCAGAACCATTCCTGGTGCAAGTTAACTCACAGTCTCCCAGCATCCCAGGATGCCTTGCAACCCTGGGCTGGGCTGTCTGCTCCAGCTGAACAGGGCTGGTTCTACCCCTCTGCTCAAGCATTACTGCTTACCATTACCATTACTGCTCTGGCTGGCTGGCTGGCTGGCTGACTTGGGGTGGGGAGGGCACCAAGGTCTGGACCCCAGCTGAGGTCTGCCTGGGGGAGGGGGTGTAACAGCCCCCCCACAGGCTTTTCCTACTCCCTGCTCAGAGAGTAGAGGCCGTATCCAGGCCCTAGCCATAGCCAGCATAGTGGGCAAGGAGAGGGATTTAAACACCCTCCCTGGCCTACAAGGAACTCCAGCCTGGGTCTCCTGGGGGGTAGGGAAACAGCCCCCACCAGGCTTTTGCTCCCACTGCTCCCCACTCGAGTGGAGAGTGGGGATGTGGCCACACCCTGGCCAGAGCCAGCATGCTGAGGCAGGGTGGAAGGAGGGTTTATATCCCCTCCCTGCCTGAATGGGAGCCAGCCTGGGTTTGCCAGGGGATGGGGGGGAGACAGGGAGTCTGCCCCTGCCAGGCTAGTCCCTGCTCAAGCAGAGAGTGCATGGCCCAGAGCCAGCACACTGAGGTAAGGAGAGAGGGGAGTTCACCCCGTTCTCTACTGCCCCTTCACCCCGCTCTCTGCTCAAGTGAGCAGTGGGGGGCAGAAGCCTGGCAGGGGCTTCCCCAACTAGGCAGACATGGTAGGCCTGGTTTGGGAACCCATATGGGCCAGGGAGGGGGTTTAAAGACACCCTGCCCTCCCACTGTGGCCCCCCCCCCGCCCTCCACTGGAGCAGGAAGGTGGGGAAAAGCCTTTGAGGGCTTCTCTCCCAGCTTCCCTTCCTTCTCTTTACCAGTGGCCAGCAGGCTGGAAGGAATGCTCCAGTGCCCCTAGCTTCTGGCCTGGAACACTGCAAGCATGTAGCTGCATTTCCAGATTCAGAAGTGAATGTGATATGTGTTCATTTGCTTCTCAGTTCAATCTAAGCAGTTTAGACTAACCTGCAAAGATTGAATCAATTAATTCCCTGGCTTTTTGACTGTCTGTAATTAGCCCAAATGCTTTATTATAATTTTGCAATGAAATTTTAGATCAGAATGAATAAATTGCACGTCATATTAGTCATCCTTTGTTAGTCATTGTAGTGGCATGGTAGATACCTAAATATAACATGATCTGCTATGGCATTCATTATTTTGACACTAAAGAGCAGATGTGGACACTGGATATGGGTTTAAAGTAGAGGGAAATTATTAAATAAAATTATATATACAATATCTAACATAATATAATGAAACTTAAGTGGTGTACATGATATTACGCACATTCATATTACCTTAATTTTCATTTGTAAAAACAAGCAAGCAACCAAATACTTTTTTACATTTCACTATTCCTCTGTAGAGCTTTTACCTGACCTGTCAATCCAAATTCTGATGGTTGCTTTCATTATGTACAACATGAGAACCAGTTTGGAGTTTGAGAAATTTCTGGAATAGTCCAGAGGTTTCAAGTATGTTCTGGAATGTTCTGGAATATTTTAGAAAGTTCTGATGGTTCTAGAATATTCAAACACGTTAAAGAAATTTCTAAAATGTTTGAGAATGTTTGGTCAATGAAAGTGAGTGCTAGCTTGTTTAAACCTGTTTTGACCACTGTCCTAGCAAAAACCTAGAAAGTGTATGTATGTGTTATTTGCCAAACCTGGTATAAAAGGACCATTTATAGAGTGTAACTGAGGGAAATAAAAATACGTATTTTTACTAGCATTAATATTCCTCTGAGGATCTTACCCTCACCTCAGAAAAGAGATTTAAGGCCTGATTGAAAATCTAATTAAATCAATGACAGACTTTCCATAGAGTTTTACTAGGCTTTGGATCTCGGCATTAGCACTTGATCCTGCAAGCTGGATTTGATTCAGTAAAATATATCATCACTAGACGCAGGAACCCTGGTGTGAGGGAAGAAGATCTCTTTGTGTTAAGAGCCAGTGTAAATACAGAATAAAAATATGTTTTCTGTTTTCTGACCCCCAAAAATAAAAACCTAAGTATAAGGTAAGAGAAAACAGATGGACATAGTGAGACGGGAGAACAAGAAAACAATGAGACAACATTGTTCAGTAAGATAGACAGCAAGTTACAGCAGTCCCCCAACTACCTATTTGTTTTAGTCATCACAACAGAAGAAATTAAGAAGGGATGTGAAGGTGTAACGGGTGGGGCCTTCTCATGGCCAATCTCCGTGGCCTGCCCACCTGTTCTTGGGCCAACTGCCTGCCTTCTCGTCCGCCACGCCTTGATGTAAATTGATTCACTAATTGATGTCACTCAAGCGGGAGGCTGCCCATTTTGGTCCTTTCCTCCCCTACGCTGCAGCCCAAGCCTCGCAGACGGCATCTTGGTGTTTACATCCTCACCGGCCCCCACACTGGGCCCCAGAATCATCCTAACAGGACCCCTCCGTGATCTCTCCAGTCAGACGGCCTCTCCACCTTCATTCGGGCTACTAGCCCCCCGAAACCATTTTCCCCTCTTGGGTGTGGTCCCCCCGGGACCTTCGGCTACCAGCCCTGGCCCACCTCCAGGCCAGTCAGGACCCCAGGCCCCCCGCCCCTGGGAGTCCCCCGTGGTGGGCCCTTGGCCCTTTTGACCCTCCTGACCAGTTGAGGGTACTCTCTTGTTCGGGTTGGGTCTCTAGCCCCTCACTCTCTCCCAGGGTCCACCCTCTGGGCCCCTCACAAACATGGGGTTTACCCACCCGGTAGTGGGGGCAAGGGGTTAAGGTGCCCCGACCCACCTTTCACTGGGGTGGTAACTGGCCTGGCATTTCCTGGGGGCTCCCGCGCCACTGAGAGCCCCACCAGGCCGCCAACTCCCGGCAGAGTGCAGTTTTAGGTCATGCCCAGGAGCCTCCTTACCATCCCTATAGCTCCTCCCTTACCTCCAGTTGATCTCAGCAGCCCTCTGGCCAAGCGCTGTTGCTGCCTGGCCTCCAGGCAGCCAAACTGCCCTGTTTATATAGGCAGCCCTTGGCTCCAAAATGGCTGCCCTCATCAGGCACCTGGTGGCTGCCAGCTCCAGGCCCTTAAAGTGGCAGGCACACACAGTGCCCTGCCATAGAAGGATAAGGATATAGCTTTCCAGACATTTACTGGGAGCTCCATCCAGGCATGAGAGGCTCGGGAGAAAGCATGGACATGCTTTTCTGAAATGTTAATGTAAGCATTGGGGATTGGCATCTTTGACAGGAGTCACGTCTTAAAAATGAATGAGAGAAGGTGGAAAGTGAAAGCAAGTAGTTCATGTCTGAGGTGACTGTGAAGGAAACAGCAGGCACCTCTACATGTGCCATTAATGCACAGTAACTGACTCCTGGGAAGGTCCTGGTCATTTACACGTGCGCCCAGAACACAGCACACTGAGCCAGGTTGCAACAGCCCTGGCTGGCAGGGGGCCCAGAGAGTCAGCCTGCCAGCTTGGAGCTGCATGAACTGGGTTCAATGTGCTGCGGAGGCGCTGACTGGGGCATGAGGGTGCTTCAGTGCAGGGCTAGCCAGCAGGCAGCCCCCACACAGAAACACCCTTGTACCCCAGCCACCCAGCTCCACATCTACACATATGCTTGCTATGCACAAAAAATCTCTGCAGCAAGGTAGGGCTTTTTTTTTTTAAGTCCTACCCTGCTATAGAATTTATTAGCTTTGTGTGCCCTAATAGGGGCACATGTGTAGGGACCGAGATGGTTATTGTGCAATTAGTCAACTGTGCAGTAGACATCTCTTGTAGATACATCCAGTAAGAGCAGGGATGCCAAGGCAGGAGTGACCTACTCAGAGTGACCAAGCTAGAAAACCAATCTTTACAGCAGCATTCTAGATGGATATCAGTAAGGCAAGATTCTTTCTTAGTCAGGGATAGAGAGAAGGACATTGAGAAGGAAGAGGATGAGGTCCTGGACAAAAGTTTTAATTCTGTAGGTTGCCACATCCTAAAGCCACAATGCACAAAGGACCTGTAAGACATAGATTTGGCCTAGGTGTGAGGACATCAGAGTGAGATCACAGTAAAAAGATATCTTGATTATATGCCCACATGGTGAGCAGGACAGTGATATTATCCACAGTGCTTGACAAAGAAAACAAAACAAAAAGCTTTGGAGTATACAAACTGTTTTAAATTATTTATCTTAAATTGGTAGCTAGCAATCCACAGAGATGTTAAAGAAACAGAGCTTTTCAGAGCAACAGGTTGGGATTTTAGTTGGAATAGAAGGAAAAGATCAGCAGAGATCTAGAGAAGAAGATTTAAGAGCTTACATAATGAATTTGAGTTTGCAGTTGAGATTACTCAGAGATAAGGTATACAGCAAGAAAAGCAAATAGCCAAGGACAGATCTTAGTGGATGAAAGCACCAAAGAAATCTGAAAGAAGATTCCATGAAAAGATGTGATGGAAGAAAGATGAGAGGTAAAAAGAGAGCAAGGAAAGAATAGAGGCACAAGCCAATGACAGATAAAGTTTCAAGAGCATGGTTGACCACGTCAAATGCAGTGAAGAGTTTAAGGAAAATGAGGATAGAATTGGTTCTAAAATTTGGTCCAGAAAAGGTCACTAGAGACTCTTTGAAGAGTTCAAAGATTTCAGCTGAATTCAAGTGACAGAAACTGAAGTAGAAAACATCTAGTAAGTATCTGAAGGGAGAGAGATTCCAGACCAAAAGTATAGACACCACATTCAAAAAGCTTAGAGGTAAAAGGAGAAAGGAGAAGGAAATGTAGTTGGAAAGGCAAAAGAGGTAACAGGTGGGTATTTAAAATGGAAGAAATTAACAGCACAGCTGAGGCCTTGCTGGAGTATTGCGTCGATTTTGGGCCCTGCACTTCAAGAAGGATGTCGACAGTTTGGAAAAAGTTCAGTATAGAACAACAAAACTGATTAGGAGGCCGGGAGGCAAAGCTTATGAGGAAAGGCTGAAAGACACAGGGATGTTTAGTCTGAAGAAGAGAAGGCGGCCAGGGGTAGGGGGTTGGATACCCTGTTCAAACAGATGAAGAGCAAGTACAGAAAGGCTGGGGATTGGCTTTTTTCTGTGATTGTAGGGGACAGGACTAAGAATAACCTTAAACTTCAGCAGGGGAAATTTAGGTTGCTGATTAGGACGCAGTTTCTCACTATGAAGTTCAAACACTGGAACAGGCTACCTAGAGAAACTGGAATCTCCATTCTTGACAGTTTCATGATCAGGTTAAACAGATACTTGGCTGGGATGTTTTAGTCAAAGATGATACAGCACTGAGCAGGGGGATGGACTTAAAGAACTCATGAGGTCCCTTCCAACCCTACTTTCCTATGAACTTATGCTTAACCTGGGGGCAAATGTGTGCCAAAGGACAGAGGCTCAGTTTCAAGGGTAAAGGAGGAATGAAAATGGGAAAAGGCGATTAGGAGATTGGAATGAGACAGTATCACTAGGACAAGTAGAGGGCTTAAGGTGAGGAAGAATCTTCTGCCTCTTTAACAAAAGAGGAGGAAGACAGACGGGCAAGCAAAGGGAAAAATGAAAGTCATTTTTGTCAAGTTTCTCTTGGAAGAAATTGGTGAGATCCTATGCAGAGAAAGTAGTGGAGGAAGGATGAGGAGAGGGTTTCAGGTATCAGTCAGAGGTGGACAAAAAGGCAGATGGGATTGAGATCGTGGGATTCTCTTAAACTGGAGAAGTAGAGTTGGTCTGCTGGGGAAATGTCAGAACTGTGAGGACATAATGACTTTGTGGCAGAGAATGTCAGTCTGACCACAGGAATTGTTCTATTGAACAGGAGCAGAAGTGGATGTTGCGGGGTGAACCAGGGCAAGGGACATGCAGAGCAAAATTTACAGTGTACCTAGCAGTGTGGAATCATGGCCAATAGAGGAAACACATCTGACCCCAGGTGCCTCAGTGTGAGGAAAAGGCCAGACAGAAATATATGGGGATCTAAACAGGTATTTTAAGAACTATGTAGGTGGCCCTTGCTTTTCCCAAAGAAATTTTGGTTTAGTTATATAAAATTAGGGAACCTCCCATGAGATTAGGTCCTTCCCCATTCTCAGCAAAAGACTGAAAAGCAGAAATTCCTGGTACACCTGGTCAAGTTTTCCCAAGCCCTCCTTCCCTCAGTTTCACTGTTGTTGTTATCTTTTGGCCTTATCGTACTTATTTGCCAAAAACTGCAAAACTTCTTGTAGAATATTTTCAAGAAAAATGTTGAATGGTCTCAAAGGGCAGGGAGGGAAGTGGAAAAGGAATAAGTTGTTTAACTTCATTCAAAAGCCAAAAATCAATCGCAATAGCCATAAAAATTGTGGATGTTATGAGGACCCATGACCACTCAATGGGAACTACATATAAGCCTTGTAAATGTTTCCAAAGGGCAAGTTCCAAACAGTGTAATTGTGTGAACTTATCACAATCAACGGGTGTTAAAAGTGAAATGTATCCAAGGAGAAACTGAACACTGCATTGTAATCAGCCCTTTGTCAGCTTGTTCCAGAGACAGTTCCAGAGCCAAAGCCACAGCTGCTACCACAGCTGGAAGTATGGAACCTCCTGAGAAGCCAGTTGCAAACTCAGATGCTGCTGCTTCCTGTTTATTTTTATAGTGTAAGCTTGCATGTAATTTACCATGCTCACTGCAGATGTATTTATTTTTATTGGATATTTGTTCTAAAATGTATATGCTGATAACAACTTGAATTCGTGACATTAAAAGTTGATATATTCTCTCTTTTTGGAAAAAAATCAGTTGTCAAAAAGAGCCAATCTTTACTCTGAGGAGCGGGAGTAGGTGACTGAAAGGGAATCACAAAGCCAAATCCAAAATGTATCAATTATGATAGTATTTTTTTTCAAAGTTCCACGTCCTCATTAAAAATAACAAAATTATACTTATATCCCACCAAATGACATAAAACAGACTATATGAAATAAAAACAATGATAACTGTTGTTGTTATGTATCATTTTCTTCTACTGCTTCTAGGGTTGGGAATTCCAGTCATGGACCTGAACCCCACTGCACCACAAGCTGTATGAATAGAATGAGTCTCTCCAATAAAAATATGAATACAATATGAGGTTAATACTTGAATTTAGACTCAATCCTTCTATTGAATTAGCTTAGTTGTTACATAACACATCAATGAATGCATTCTTGAGTTAAAGTTTAATTTGGTGCCAACACTGTGTTCAGTCACTATGGAAAAAATAGGAAGAATTTTAGTTTGCATCAGGTAGCACCGCCTTTAATATACGGTCCCAGCTCTCTTGCTTTCTTCCCTTCTTGTGGCACAAAACATACTGTCTTTAATCCAATTTAAATAGCTCTGTAAATAATTTTGTTTGTATTGAGGGATCCTCTGGTGGCCTAGGTACACCCTATATTACCCATCCTTAATGCAAGTCATTGGAACAGGGGGGGCAGGACACGGATCTCCCCACCTCAACAAAAATACTTGCCTGCTAGAACTCCTCTTTGAAGCTATGCGCAACTGGCTTAATAAAGAGAAAGCATAGCAACTACCAATGTGATAAAATGTGTTTTTTCCATTACTTTTAGAGGCTTGTCTACATAGTAGTTATTGGTATGATCCTAATTGTAGATTAAAAGTCAGCATAAATCACCATATTTACTGCGCAGTACAGGCATGCACGTGTAGATGCATGCTCATACTATGCAGTCATTTCTGTTACTATACAGTAAATGCACATGTGTATACACACCCGCTTTTACTTAAATTAACACAGAAACTCTATAAGCAGCTCTAAGGATCCTAGCAGGCCAGAAAATATTAATATCCAAGTTTCTATTTGTATTCATAAAAAATACAAGTTGAAAAGTTTGGTTAAAAGCTAAATAGTGTGTAGCAGGACAAAGATGTAGCAGATTAAATGGTATTAGGTTTATGAGAGAGAGAAAATGTAGTGTTTAATATCGTTTTTTGTCTTAAATGGTATTGGAGGAATCATACAAATTAACAAAAGGAAAATAGATATTACTGAGCTAAAATGTCAAGAAAACTATGCTCAATACAGAGAGAGTTCAGTGTAATTGTGTCATATTAATAAAGATTGAATTATCTAGGTAATAACAATGTTTCCAGTAATTTAGAAAGTCAAGACCTTATTATTGTCTCCCACTATATATTATGAAGGCATTTATTGAAGTAAAAAGTTCTCTAAAGCTTGTGTGAGATAAAAAGTGCATATTTTTCAAGGAAGTACAAACATCACCAAAGAGTCACAAACAGAATTGAAACACACAAAAATGTTGGTCTGGTTTTTGTTTTTTTTTAAATAGTTTCTATTACTTTGCATCCTAGTCTATATGTTATCTTAGAAGGAAAATAGTTATTTTACATATTTAACAAAAGACAAATTTTGTTTTAATAAACTGTAACTTGTTGATATCACAATAGAAAAACAATGTTTGGACTAAACACTTATTGACAAAGCATCTCTTCTTATGGCACATAGACACCATGACACAAAATATATAACAGGTTTCCCTTGCTTTTGCAGTAGATGTGTTCCTGAAAAACTGTGCATATCTCAAATTTGCATAAAGGGAACCCACTTTACAAGGTAACAAATAGGGATACGTTCCAAGACCTTGACTGCAACTGCAGCAGGTAAGTCTGCTGGAGCCGGGGTGGCACTGGGCTCTTCCCAGTAGGGAGCTGGGCCAGGCTGCAGCCACCACAAACTTCACTATAGCCCCCCCTACCAATACCCCTCCCAGTGCCACCACCACCCACCCTGAGCACACTGCCTCGAACTCCCCCACCAGGAAGAGACCAGGGACTGGGGTAAGTGGGGCCTTGATTTCCATACTCCCCCCACCAGTAGTGAGGGAGGGGCAGAGTGGAGCTGGGGCTGGGGCAGAGGCAGGTGCTGCACAGCTGGGGTGGGGCATAGGACAGGGGGAGTGGCTTTTGCCTCTACAGGCTGCTGCTATAGGCTGGGGATGGGGGCTGCACCAGGCTCTTCCCAGCTGGGGGCTTGAGCGATGCTGAGCTTAGGGAGGGGTAGGCGGTGGTGCTGGGACGGGGTTTGGGGGAACTAAGATGAATTTTGGGATGAGGCCCCTCTTCCAGCGCCACTGCTGCCCACCCTAAGCGCAGCCCGTCCCAGCCCCCTTCAGGCAGAGCCTGGCATGGCCCTGCTGCTGCCCCAGCCCCAGCCCCAGCCCCAGCCCCACTCCCTCCCTCAACACCGGCGGAGGGGACAGATCAAGGCCCTACTCACTGCAGCCCCTGCGCCTGCCTGTGCCCCACTCCCTCCCTCACCGCAGGGACCCCGCCCATGGCCCTTTTCTCTCCCCCCCACCCACAGACTTACCTGCATAAGAGTGAATTTACCTTATATATAACGAATTTTGGGTATAAAAAAAAAAGGCCATCACATAAGAGCAAATTCACATATACAGAACCTGCATAAAGTGAAGGAAACCTGTATTGAAAACAATCAAAGCAAATTCATCTGTCTCAAACTACTAACAGGTCAACTAGTGATCTATCATTTCCAAATATGGAAGTATGTGAAAAAGTATTCGAGAATTCAACATTTTTTTTGTAATTTGTACTGCAAAAAATAAAAATAGAGGGTACTTTTTAAAAAGAAAATACATTTTCCAAAGATATAATACACATTAATTTGAATGGATGCAACATACACACATATGCGCACACAGTTCAATTTACAAACTGAAAGCTACCAAAAGGAAAACTCTTAAATTTAGGGAAAATATTTTCAAAATGAATATTTCCTTATGTTTTCAACTTCTAAAGCCCTGACTATCTAAACACTTGCAGGCACAAGCAAATGCACATACGTACAAAGCCCTGCTAGCTTCAAAGAGACGGCTAACATGCAGAAGTGTTTTCAGGATTTGGGCACAATGCATAACATGGCTGTTCATTAATATGAGGAGGAAGGAGTGGTGTGTTTTTAGTTAGAAAAAACAATCTACTTCTGCATGTTTACAGTTACATATGCTCAGTAATGTTTCCTGAACCAGACAGTAGTTCTACAGAACTCATACACATACTGTAGTGTTTACAACTTCTTTCTAGGGGCCTTTGAAGTTTTTGAATAAATTAACTTGCAAAGAATCTAGCTTAACCAGAATATATTGAACATTTTCTTTTTATGATACATTTAAGTTTACATATACAACACATGAATATTCAGTTATTTTATGTCATAGGTTTCCATTAATCCCATATGTTTTGCTTCATTTTTAACCATTGGAAAAAATAGGGGGATTTCCAAAGTTACCTGAATTACGCATTAAAGAGTTCAATCCTAAAAACAGACGTTTTAATGATTTTTCACATGCTAAATATGCATAATAGTTGTTAGCTGACCACAGATTTTATAACATCGATTTGGCAGAATTTTCTAATAGAGTGTGCCAGATGTTATAGGAAGGGTTTTTGTTTTGTTTTGTTTGTTTTTCTTTACGTACAACAATTTTAAAATAGACTTTACAGCACTAATAGCACAACTTCTTGTTGAAGAAGACCATATGCAAGTCTTCTATTTTTCATAAACATCTGAACCAATTTAGTAAATATTCAGAATACTGTGAACTGTGTTACAGGCTTTAAATGTGACAGCTGACAACATAAATTTTCTGGAGGACGATCGAGTAAATGTTGGTGCAGCTGTAGCAACATTAAGACATGCTAAAGTTTAAACTTTAGTTTCAACTGCTTGAGCGCATTTTTATAAGATTTGCAGATTACCAGTGATTTACACTCACTACATAAATTCTAAATTGCCAGTAAAAATAGGAAATAAAATTTGAATCCCTTAAAATTATTTTTGGAGGTATTTTTTCAACTGCACAAGTTAAGGCAAGTATTAAATTATCCATTTCCTGCAAATAAATAACACCTTAAACAACAATAATGCTTTAGAAATGAAACAATCTTTCTGCTGAAAAAATATAAATACACTTCATGCATATTAATGCTTGTATTACCCAAGTCAGTCAAGTAAAATATTTAGCATACAAAATCTATACTAGAGACCAAATCTTCTAGTCCTGGGACTAGTCTTAAGTAAGGTGTATATTCAGTATATGGCTTCTGCAAATGAAACTACTGTATGATGGGATGTTAATAGCAAGACGTTAATTTTTAATGCACAAAACCCAAATAATGTCAGAATAAACAAACTGTCCATAACTCCCTACTACTTTATTCTGCCCTAACTTTCACCAGTAAACTCACTAATGCACATTTAAACATACTTATTTACTTTAGTTTACAAAAACTACAGTATCTATCCATGATCTATGAACATTTAAGGCACACAATAAAACAAGGCTAGTAGCCTATTCTCTCCACACAAGAAAACCATGAAGACAGACAACAAATACTGAATTCAAATGGCTAAAGAATACCATCACCCCACCCATTTCTGTATGAAAAAGTGGGTGATGGGGAACTCCAAGGCTTTCCAAACTGTAGGTACTATTCCTATTTTTGTGGCTGCATGGCTTAGCACAAAAGTGGGAGCTGGAAGTAATGAAATGTCATCAAAAGTCCCTGAACCTCTCATCTGTCCTTTGCTCTAGATCAAAATACTCTTAATCAGTGCACCCCACTTTCAGAACCTGCTGAGAGCAGCAGTAGGAAATTTTTAAAGTCCACAAATCAGGTCCCTCCTACCTCACTCTCAGCACCCCTTCCCTTCCCCTCTATCCTCAGCAGCATGGGTACCTCACTAATCCTGCTGTCCCCTGTTGATGGAGGGAGGCAGAGCCACTCCTGTCTGTTCTAGCTGGGAACAGCAGCAATAGTGGAAGCAGGGGGTTCCTTTCTGTTCCGCATCTCCCAGGTGTTTCCTGCCAGCCCGGGAACAAGCATAGGCCCATAAACACACCCCTCACCACCACCTCCTCTGCTAAACCTGGCTGCAGTGGCTCTGCAGTACTTTCCCACTGCAAAATGAATTGGAAGAATTGTTATTTGGGAGGGTTGTGGGAGGAGGGGCCCCACAGCTGCTATCAAAGAGTCAGCAGGGGACAGAAGCAGCACCGGCAGTGGATGAGTTGCTCACCCTGACCTTGTGGCTAGCAGGGAACACTTGGGGAGACCACTGCCACTGCTGCTGTCTTTTGCTGAGCCCAGGGCAAGAAAACCTCTGAGACTCCCCACACACCACATACACACACACCAGCTGAGGACAGTGGCAGTGGTAGGTGGAGGAGGAGACAAATGGGAGGGGAAAGGAGGGGTGCCCAAAATGAGGGAATGCGGGACAGGATTCTTAACTGGTTTGAGGACCTGAAAGTCCCCATTGCTGCTCTCACAATGGGGTCTGCCTGCCTAGGGGTTGGGAAGTAGGGAGGTGCTGCTCCCACATCCTCCTTCACAAAATCCTGGATCTGCCCATGCTGTAGTTGGCTTTCCAACATCATGATTCTGCTCAAAAACTGCATCATCTTCAGTCACCCCAAGCAAATCCTTAATGTGCTTCATCAGTCAGAGCATTTTAATTCCATGGAACCTCAGTTCAGTGCTGATAATGCTGCACACACATTGTTGGTACTGCACACACTGACCTTTTGTGAGAGAATCCTTTAATTTCATCCGTCACTAAGGCTAGGGACAGACATTAAAAAAGCCTGAGTCTGGGTTGATTCAATCTTTGCAGATTAGCCTAACCTGCAAAGCTTGAACCGAGTTGGAGGTGGATAGATATTCAGTTTTCTTTCTAGAAATCCAGGCACATGTCTGCAGTGGCTCAGGCTAGAAGCCAGAGGGCACTAGAACAACCCTTCCTTCACTTCACAGTGCTTGGTTGAGGGGGGTGTGGCAGGTCCGGCAGGATGCTGATTATTTCCCCCCCACACACACACCTTGAGCTGCGCAGCAGGGAATGTTTATCACCCCTAAGTCAGTGTTTATCAATCCATTAAGAAAACAAAGCCTCTCTCCAAGCTCTTCTTAAACAGTTTTTCCAAAGGACATTAAGCTACCTATTGATTAGATCCAAAAAGCCTGTCTGCCTTTGTTGTCTCCCACAGCACGGACCGTAGCCAGCATGTGGTCTGCTAGCTAATGCGGTGGTATCTGCATAAAGCAGAGGGGCGGGGGGAATAATCCCTGCTTAGCTTGGATAAACCAGGCAGACACTCTGTGCCTGCAAGTTTCTGCCAGAGCTACAGCCAGGGAGCAGAGGGGAGGGGCCAGCCCTGCTGCAGAGGAGTGTGCCCTGCCCAGCCCAGAGAGCATGTCAGGATGCTGGGGGAGTCTGGTTTATTTTAAACCAGCAAGGGGCCTGAGACAGACATTACAGAAACCAGTTTGACCAAAATCAGTTAAGTCTGATACTACATTCAACCACGTTTATCTCAAACCGGTTTCAACCATTTTCAAACTGGTGTATGTGCACTGAACATCTGTTCTGTTACAGGTTTAAACCAGTTTCTGATCACTTAAACCAGTTTATGTGTAATGTATGTCCCTAGCCTAAAGGAAGTCTTTCAATCACAATTACATTTGGGATGTGACTGAGCAAGTGGCAGGCTTCAATGGCTGATCCTTCTTGCACTATATTCAACAAGGATAACATTGCTTTTTGTTTGCACTGACTACGTTGACCAAAACAGTTTCTGAGTTCCATTTAAGTGAAAGCATTAAACTCATGATTATCTTCCTAAAACGGTATTTTCCTTAGGATAAAGCTAGGTTTCACATACTAGATATGAATACATTTATTTAAATGGGATTAAACCATTTATGAATTCTTCTAAGCAAAATTTGATCATTAGCATGAGAGCTATACAAAGCCCTCATGAAAACCTATGGAAATGGATTAAATTGTGTATTAAGCTGGTTTGTGTTTTAGTTACGTTGACACTACTAGAGAACCTCAGGTGTCAGTCTACCAAGGACAGGGAGGGGCTAACAGTTTGACTCTGTAATTTTTTCATTAAAAATATCTGGGAATCTTCAAGCAAATTTACCAAGCATTATTCTCTTGAAATTGTGTAAGTAGGAGAGACTCCTTACCATCTAAGAATTGACTGCCCAGAGGAGTTTTCCAAATATTGACTCTGCTGTGAAATCCTACAAAATATGAACTTTAATTTCTACCCAGGAGAACTTTTACAATCTTTTCTCTGATGCCTGATGTTTGTGCCCAAAGCTTGCAATTAAAGACTTTTTTTTTGCAAAATTCTTGTTGGCCTAATAAAAGATATCACCTCCACCATAAACCCTGATAGCTCTTTTCATTAAGAGCCTTTTGTAAGGGATTTATTCAAAGATACTCTCAAAGTTCAAATAACTTGTTTCAATTAGTTCTCCTTTATCAATTAGATTGTTGATATACTCAAAGCTTTCCAGTAGATGAGAGTCACATTTTTCTTTCGCCAATGCCATGCTAAATTGTCTGTCATCCCAGGTCTACCTTGATATTTAATACTTATATTTTCAACTTTTGTTTCAACCAATTTTTCTTGTACTGATGTAAAGTTTAGTTCTGTAATTCCCAAGATCAATCCTAGCACTTTCTTTAAATGCAGTTATAACATTGACTACTTTCCAGTCCTCTGACAAAATATCTAATTTTAATCTGAAACTGCATTTCTGATTAAATTCTTAAACATCTCTAGTACCTGAGACACTTCATTTTTAAGTTCCTTCAAAATTCCTTCCTACATGCTATCTAGTCCTAGAAGTTGTATGAAACTTGATTTTTAATCTATCAGTTTATTCCAGCATCTTAGCTTTTCCTGCTTCAACCTGTAATTGTACAGAAAGATTCCTAAATAAGGACAGAAGAGAAAACAAATGTATCTTGTATGTAATATCTTTTAATATCCTTTGATTAGACCTTTTACTCAGTGGTAATCCTGCAGATCCAGTGATTCACTTTCAGATTTTCTGTTCTTCCTTCTCAGTAATTCAATTTTCTCATATCATTATAATGCAGGGAGTAGGCATAATGGGGAAGCCAATAGATGTAGTGAAGTTAAGTCTAAGTTCCACTTCTGACTTTGAATGTATTTGTTTTGTGACCTAGCATACATTAAACAGTCCTCTACTGAAGTGTTGTGTAACATACTGCAAATGGCACTACAGACTTGCTGAAAATGTCCTGTATGCATTAAGTGATGCCTATGTAGCTTTTCCCACTTAAGTGAAAATCAAAAATCTCTCCATTTGATGCACAACATAAACATATTTTTAAATTTAACTTGTTTATATTTTTTCTACTGTTGTATTCCCTCTCTCTCTTTTCCTTGCTGGTTTACATCTTCAATTCATTTTCTGATTCTTTCATTTTTATATGTCAGCACTTCCATCTTTTTATTTTGTTGTTTCTCCCTTTTTCTTACCTTAATTACTTCCCTACTCCATCTCAGTCTCAGTTCTACTCTTCCCATTCTCCTCTTTCCTTTCTTTTATTCTTTCTTGCTTCTCTATGTCCTCCTACCTCTTCACTTTTCTCATTTGCCTCCCTGCATGGCTAAACAAATGGCTAATCAGACAGTAAGCAATACATATGTTGTGGGAACACCTTATTTCCATTATGTTTCAATGTAAAAACCACCAGAACAATTGCTGCTGGCATAACTCAGAGGAGTCCAGAAATATGTCTATGGAAAAAGAGGTTACCACTTAATTAAACATGTGCAAACTAATTCATAGCAGACAAGTAGCCATTGAAAATTTCTAATCTCATCCCAGACCCTACCAGGGGAGGAAATCAGCATTTGAGCCTCAATATCATTATCATAAATCTGGGTCCCATGGATCAGTTGTGTTATCATTACTTTACACTCATTTTTATCTAAGATATGGTCATTGTAGAAGTAGCCAATTTTCTCCTGCCATTGTCATTTGTCCAGGTATTTCTGTCCCACTACACATTCTGGAACAGAATGTTCTCTCCCAAAACTTTCATTTGACTGTTAAGTAAAAAAGGGGCACAAGGAAAGAAAAGCACAATAGTGTGGCAACAGCAAGCAAGACCAAAAGAAGGTCCCATCATCTAAACAAAGTTCTATCAATATATGAATTAGAAAAATTATGACACAATAATACAGTAGTAACCATAAATATAGGGCATAACATTAAATAGCTATTATAAATGGAATGAATCAAATTTGTCATACTAATTAACCCAATTCACCCAAGAATACTTCTTTTCCCTTATTATAGATAGGATAAGCTACAAAAGCTATTTGAAAAACAGGTTGACTGTGGTATGGTATACTTTTCAATTTGATAAGAAAAAGATCAATATGGCAATTAAATTCATAATTTGTAATGATGTAAGAAAGATTTATACTTACCCTCTCACCGGAATATTCATATTTCTTGCCAATTTAGCAACTTCTTCAAATCTTTCTATGCTTTCTTCTATGGAACAATTGATGTTCCTTTTGCTAAAAGATTCAGATGCTGCGCCAAATACTGAGACTTCTGTAGCTCCTGCTGAGATCTGAAAAACAGAATTCAATAAAAATAGAATTGTAGAGATGGAAAGTACCATTTAATTGTATAATGAAGACATAAAATTGTGACCCCTAGTACCAATAAATCAATTTTACTTTTACCTGATGTTATAGAAACTGCAATATTAACTCTAACATTTTTGTCAGTGCGTTCCCTTTTAATTGACTGGATAAGGTGAAAATTACTGTTTTAAATACTGTAGTCTGTATTAATTAACACCTGAGATTTTAAATGATATTCCTAGATATCTAGTTGTAAGACATTATTTAAATTGTGATGATAATAAAATAAACTGCTAGTTGTAGTAACTAATGGATACTTGCTATTTACAGAATGAATAAAAACAGCATAAAAATGTCAGAATGCTAATCAGCTCTACAGCCCATTGTCATACCTTCAGTGAGAGGTGTGTGTGTACATCAGTGAGTCTCTGATCCTGGAACAGACTCTGAAGGTATATCGCTGCAACTGGCTACAGCTATAGGCATAATCGGGGCAATAGGCTGTAATGGCTTTATTATATCATTATGGACTTCCTGCAGACTATATAACAATCTACCAAAAAAGTGTCTCAGATAAGTAGAAGAGTAGGTCATTTTGGTGATCCTGATAGAGGCAGCTAACTTGCTCTCTCTAAAGACAAGCCAGCAGGTTAGATTCCTGGGAACCAGAAGATGAGGTGAAAAAAAAGGGGCAAGGGAAAGACAAATAGAAAGAACAAACACATGGGTATAATAGAAGAATGGGAAAAACAACTTTTCCAATGAAAACAGTGCTGCTTTCTCATGAAATAAATGGTTCTTTCATTGTTTAAGTTTGCTTTTCCCCCTTTTCCCTAGTTTTCACATTAGGTAGGTCAGCAGACTTATTTATACCTAGGTTTCATATTACTTTGCTTTAGAAATTCATAAGCAAATTAATTAAATTGGTACAACCTCAGTTTGGACAGTTGCAAAATTATCAGGGCAGTAGAAAGATCCATATCTTAACATATACTGCTAAAGAAATACAAAAACAAAGTGTTAAGCTATAGGTTGAGCTCCAGTTTGAAGCACTTCAAACATGGAATGTTTCAACTGTGGACAGATGCACACCTCCATACACAACCCCTGGCTGGAGGGCTTCAAAATTGCTACAGCTGTGAGAGTGGGTAAACAGAACTGTCTGTGAGTACTCTGCTGTGCTCTCTGTCTTCACTGTCTTGGAGCACCTCTTCATCCAGGTGGTGAGCAGAACTGAGACGCCTCCTGTTTCCTGATTCTGGCCATGGGGGTGATCCAGGAGAGCAGAGGCAGAATACATCAGTACTAACTGACAATCTGCTTCTTTTTACTCCTCTTCATGGGCAGTGTACAGAGCCAAGTTCTGTGAGATGCTTGGAAGATCCAGTTTTTCATGGTGACACTCTGCAGAACATGCACTTCATTTTGAAGCATTTCTGAATAGTAGTTATTTTCTATGGAGTTATTTTTAGAGCCCTTGTGACATTTTTGTAGCACTTAAAATGGCATGTATCTGTCTGCTCACCCTTTCAAGTCCTTCACGGGCATTGAGTGCTCAAACGTTATATCTGTTCAGGGCCTAAGGCTCAAGAGACTCCTACTTCATCCTTCTAAAGAAAATATTTTTATTAAGAAACATATGTCTCTTATGTTCAAAATATTTCTTCTCCTCCAGGCAGCTCAAATAAAATATCTTCCCTGAAGAATAAACTACTAAGAACAGCAACAGAGGAAAAAGTAAAATTTGACACTAAAGGGAACTAACCCTGTCATAAGGAAAACAAATGTCATAATGACTTGGGTTTCCATTTTCCTAAACTATTATACCTACCTATTTCATCTCCAGGCTTACAGTGTTGTGGTCTGCAAGGTCACTGAAGAGGATGAACTGTCAATACAACAGGGCCAAGTGCTTCTAGGGCCTAAGTGCCCATAGATGCTGGGTCAAAAAATTGAATTCCAGTCTCAAGGGAAATACCAGGAGTTCAAAATTTTGTTTTGTCTCAGATCAGGACAAAATGGAGATAGCTCAGAATTTTTCCCAACACCAAGTAATCCAAAATTATTTTGTTGTGACCTTATCAAAACGTGTCATTTTGATGTTTGAAATACTTCATGTTGATAAGGTCAAAACACATAGTTCCAAGTATCAGTATGACTTTATATTAGCTGAATTGATAAAGTCAAAATGAAACATTTTAACCTCACTGAAATGAAATATTTTGATAATTTCCCATCAACATTTAGACAAAATTGATACATTCCTACAAATCATTTTGATTTCACTGAATCATTTTCCAGTGGGGAAGCATTCCATTGGAAACCTTTTGACCAGCTCTAGTGGCAAGAAGCCAAGTAGTGAAAAGGAATTATTTTTCCTTCTTTATGTGTGCGCTACAATTTACAGCACTTTGCAGAAGACTGTTTGATCGATCCAAACTATTAAAATGTAAATGTATAGACTTTAATGTAGTTCTCTGAAATCTGTAATTTGCTCTATGAAAACTTATACTTTTACATAAAAATACAGTTATTGAGAACTGGGTGAATAATACAGGTACAGAACTGGTTTAAATGATATTAAATAGCTAGATTATGGTACTCTGCCTAATGTTTGAAACATGAAGAACTTCACTGCAGACACATTCTACCAGTGCACTTACAGCAGAATGGAAACCTCGAAGATTAGGAGTGAGAACAGGATATCGGACTCCAGGATGCCGTTCGATCCCTCTCATTACTTCTGTGTGATCTGCCATCTTAAATACATAAATATTTTGCATTTATTTTTCAAAGGTATTAAGAATTATCTTCTGTGTCTTTATTTAAAAAATATTAAATATACATTTACTGAGGGATAAAACAATACTTCATTAGACGTTCATGTAATAATTCAGGACTGTCCATCTTCCAAGTGGCTGGGGTCCACATGCCTTGAGAACTGCAGCAGCAAGGGCTGCACAGTGCACACCATCTGAGCTGTGGCAGCATGAACAGTGGGACCCCCAAGGTACATACCACATGGGCACCTCACCATGATGTGCAGGCATTCAGTCCCCTACCCTCAGCTTCCTGGCCACAGGTTCCCCCGCAAGGCATATGCCATGGGGGGAACCTGGGTCGCGAGCTAACCTCGCACTGTGGGCTGCACCATGCCACCATGCTGCCTGGGGTGGGGGCAGAAAGTATAAACCAAAAGAGGCAGGGGAAACCCAGTGACCCTGGCTGATGCTGTAGCTGGAGCAATGGGAGTAGCAGCAGCCAGGTGGGAGACATACAACATAAATTAACCCCTCACAGGCCACATGTGGTCCTGTAGTAATTAAAATGATACCTGTAACACAGCAGTGACACATTAGACTCTACCAGTAGCACCAATTAAGAGCCATAAACTCTGCTTCTGCGCCCTCAGTCTTGATCTGATAAGTGTTCTAAAGGTATACTTAACAGATTGGGCTCTGTCCATGATTCTTTGGTGGTCAGCTTTGTTTCTTTTTTGTTTTTTTTAATATGATGACAATGATGAAGGATGTGTGTGACCCAAGTCCAATTTCCTCTTCCATGTGATGGGATTCTAACCCGTCTCTCCCACACCCTGAAAAATGTCTTGACTACTAGTCTATATGTTGTTCTGGGGTAAGCTGAGTGGGCACCCTTCATGTCTCCTTTTACAGCTGTTCTGCTGTGCATAAAATATTCTAAATTGACTGGGCCAGAGAAAGACTTTGAGAACACAAATGAGCAGCGCTCTCCAGTCTAAGAGCTGGGCACTCACATGCAGGGGATAGTTTAGTTTATTTCAGAATTATTTTTAAACAGGTATTGTCAAATAAAATAATGGTTATGAAACCTAAATCACCCTTTTCAAGTGAGTGACAACTACTAAGCAACAAAATTGAGCTCCCTTTTGACTCTGCTCTCTCTCTTTCTCTCTCTCTCTTTCATCTGCCTAGCTCTCATTCTTTTTCTGAATTTGCAAGGCCATTCTTTAAGAACAGAGAGGACCTTTTCCTTCAAAATATAATAGTTTTAAAATGTGACAGTATTTGAGTTTCAACTACTTTCCAGTGTCACTCTGTTAATATTAGCATGACATTTTTAAAGCAGTGCTTCCTAAACTGTGGAACACAACCCACTATGGGAGAACCTGAAATCTTTTTCAGGGTTGCGACAATCAGCAGTAGAAAGAATCAGCAATAGAAAGAATCAGCATCAATCAGTGGCAGAAGTAAAAGGGGTAGAAGAGTGGCTGTGAGAGTGGCAATGAGCATAAATAATAAAAAGTTTGGGAAATGCTGCTTTCTAACTATAAACTTAGAAAATTCTGCTTACCACAATAAGGAAAACAAAATACACATCTTTCAAAATAATTTTCTATACTTGGTGCTATTGTATTTTGACAGCTTGAAAGATGCACAAAGAATTTTAAAATCTGGTTTCAATAAGGTATTTACCTGTATAGCGATGCTTTAATAATAGCAACATGGATAATACTCTGAAAAATAAAGTGTGTTCTCTTAATATTGTAAAGTTAAACTTTCATACAATGTTTCTGGTTAACAGAGCTCTCTTAAGCTCTTTATAGAATTTCATAGGACCATATTTCCTGATAAAATGGATAATATTGAGTTCAGTTTTTAAAGCAAATATCTATAATAAGCTGTCCACTTCCAAAGACCAAAAAGAAAACACATTCAAAATAAAGTAAAACAAAAATCATCAGTCCCTTCCAGACTTAATAATAGTTTTATCCCAACAATACAGGTTACCCTGCTTTAATACTAATAGTCATTTCCAAACCTTTCCCCTAAACTCTACAACTCCATAGACATATTCTCTCTGTAGCAGTAGCTGTTCTTGTTAACTCAGGTACGGGTAAGTAAATGACATTTTATAAAATATTCACTTTACTTATCAAAATAAATGTGCAATAAATACCTAGAATTTTCCTGGGATAAATCAGAAATAAACCACATTCAATTCAGTGTAGAAGTATGCATCACATATGTGTCTGCTCTTTGTTTATACCAGTGTCCCAGTCTGATTACCCTGGTGTAAAGGTATCATGCATTTTAGCCCTGTTTCTTCTTCTCTTGTGCATTCCTTCTTCTCATCCATTGTTTCACTCTTGTGTCTCTCTCTTTCTTTCTGTTGCCCGCTCCCCCAACCTTTTCACCTGATCCTGATACCAATCACACATTATGACACTAACTTCACTCATTTCCAGGCCATTTTCTAAACAGATTGTTTTATCTTTGCTAAGCTTGCAAGTTTTTATCCCAAGTCTTATAAGCCTGGTGCTCTACTTACAGTCCCAGTCACTGAAATCTTGTAATCAGGGATCTGGGTTTTCCGTTTCCCATGAAAAAAAAATACATAAAAAACCAAGGTTTTCCCTTTTTACCTGAGAAAAACACAGATTTTTCATTTTAATAGAGAAACACGGATTTTGCACTTTTGCAAAGAGCTCTCTGTAGGCTGGTAGAGTTCCAGCCTGAAAGGGGCTAGGGGGAATAGGAGGAGGGCAGTCAGGGAGGGGGCCCCATGTACACGTATATGCACATGGCCACAAGGCAGCATGGAAAGCAGGCCCTGCAGGTAAGTCTTGTGGGGGGGGGATTGAGGGCCCCATAGGAAGGGAGGAAATTGGCAGGGCTGGGGCAGCTACCTGGGGCTAAAATGTGTGCCCAGAGGCCCCAACAGGGAGTGGGATAGGGCTGTGGGCAGCTCATCCAGGGGGCCAGCTCCCCACTGCTGCATGCATTCCTAGGGGGGTAGGGGGGACCTGTGCCCCCCCAGATCTGTGTGTGGGGTGCAGATGAGCTAGTATGCTTGAAAGAAAGCACTGGGGCTGCTCCGGTGCATCTTCAACATCATTCTCCTATATTTGAAGCATGTGTTCCAGCAGCAAGATGTGGTTCAGGCTCTCCCAGGTATGGCATGTTGCCAATATGGTGTAGACATGCCCTACGTGTACACTGGCTAGTCCTGTATTCTGAATGAGGCAGCAGCTAGGTAGAAAATATATTATGAGATCATGTAGTTTTAAACCCCCATGCAGAACTCTGCCACTTGAGCTAATGGAAAAACTAATATCTTGAACTAATTTTGGCTGGAATTTTCCAAACAAATCATCTAGAAGCAAAAACTTTAGGAAATGATTATAAAGCAATTATATTTGCGGAAATGGAAAGCAGGGTCTTGTCATAGGGACTGTCAGGCATTCTTTATCATAGACAATACTGCCATCCTTACTTACATGATTAATAATGACTTAAACAGCTCTTCTGAATTGCACAATGCAACTTCCTAAGGCCCCTAGATTTTCTTCATTTCAAACTTCATAAAATATTGTTACATTATTAAAACAGTAAGTTATGAAAAAAAAGAAAAGTATATTATTCTAACATTTTGTTTTTATTAGCAATGCCAAATCATGCAGGTTGCTTCACTCTCAGGAGACCCTCATGTTTTTTTCTGATACAGTTATCTTTTTCCCCACTCAAGCTTAAAGATAGTTCACTCAATTACTCAAGAAGATCATTAATCAAATTAAGTAATTTCTGTTAATGCTATACCATAACAGGATCATTGCCAGAAAATTTCAACTGAATGAAGTGAAAAAAGAATTCAGTACTTTTGAATGATATCCATGTCTGGAAACAATAAACTTAACATATTCCTCATATTTCACGTCTTAAAGGCTTTGAGATTTCAAAAGATGCAACTGAATAATATGGTTTCAACTGCTGTTTAGATTTGCTTTCACACCATTAAAGGCTCCTAGTACACAATAATGTGTGCCCTGGTGTTAAATTAATCCTTGATTTCTTTCAAATTATTTGAACCATCTTCAGGGCTAGGGACAGAAGTTACGCATAAACTGATTTACGTGATCAGAAACTGGTTTAAACCTGTAACAGAACAAAAGTTCAGTGTACATAAATCACCTTCAAAATGACTGAAACTGGTTTAAGATAAACCTGGTTGAATGCAGTATCAGACTTAACTGATTTAGGTCAAACCGCTTAATGAAACTTCTGTCCCAATCCCCTTTCTGGTTTAAGTTAAATCAGAGTCTCTCAGCATCCCAGCATGCTCTGCAGCCCTGAGCTGGACTGGCTGTCTACTCCACAGAATAGGGCTGGCCTCGCTCCTCTGCTTCCTAGCTGGAGCAGTGAGAGTGGACTCACTGGCCGGCTCACTAGCCTCCCCAGACAAACCGCAGCTGGAGTCTGAGACCAGGGAGGATTAAACTGAGTACAGAACTGCCCTTGAGTACAGAGCTTCCTCTGAGTACAGAGCTGCCCTTTTCCCTGCTGTCTTACTTAACACTAGCTGTGATTGTGGACTACAAATCCCAGAGGCACCTGGAAGCAGGAAGAGGAAGTGATGAACAACCCTGGAGATTCCTGCTTTTATGATTGTGGACTGTAAATCCCAGAGACCTCAGGGGCGGCAGGAAGAGGAAGCAAACACGCAGCCCAGGCTAGCCACTTGCTGGAGAGCTGTGATCCAGTGTCCCCTGGCTTCGGGCTTGAGTCACTGCAGGTATGTGGCTGAATTTCCTGAATTACAAGTGAATGTCTGTTCATTTGCCTACTGATTCAATCTTTGCAGCTTAAATTAACCTGCAAAGACTGAATCCATTCAGCCTCAGGTTTTTGACTGTCTGTACTTAGCCCATGGGATCTTCTAAACAGCATTCCCTCCAAGCTGTGCAGCGTGCCCAGTCGCACAGGTGCACTCATGCTGCGCTGCCAGGTGTGCCTCCGCAGCCGTGCGTGCCATGCAGCTTAGAGGGAACACTGCTTCCAAATAAAGCAATAGAAACATGTAATTGTTTAATATTTCAAATCCTGAAAAGCTAATTTAATAGCACACTGGGAAGAGGTGTTGAAAGAAGAAGGTACAGAGCTTGACTAACTGTTTATGAAGAGTGGGCCCAATTAGACAGACTCCAGAACCTTTTACGTAATAATCAACTTCATATACTCAGCTTTTCTGTCAATTGAACTGAGGTTTTTCAACCTGTTTCAGTAAGTCCCGATCAACTTCCATCTGTCCACCTGGTTTGCTCATTACACTCTTCACTCTAGCTAATTATGATTCATACTCTACAGCCACTTCGTTGTTCCTCCTACATGTCCACCTGTCCCTTACTGTTTTCATGTCTTTAGCATAAACTGTGCAATATTATACCATGAATAAATATTGCCCCTGACCCAAGGATCTTACAAATGAAAGGTGAAATACACAAGGAAATCCAGATTGGGATAATTTACATTGATTTGGTCCGCCTTTTTTGCTTTCTCACACTTCTCTCTCTTCCTTGCTTCTCTTGTCAGAAAAAATATGAGGGATGAAGGGAATGAATGATGTAAGGTAATAGGTATAGAAAAATGGAGTGAATTATTTACCAGGAACCATGCAATGCAAACTATTGTATCAAATAAAAGATTATTGTTTTAAATAGTTAAATGTAACATAGGATTAATAAACATATCTGTGCAACATACATGCATATCATGAGTTATGCTAATGTATTGTTAATTTTTACTAGAATTCAATCAAGGATGCAATTCTTGGAACTCAAATGCTGTATGTTTAAAATGTAGCTTCAGCATGTGTTTTAAGCTAAACCAGCAATTTGTAAACTTTTCAGGCTATGGGCCGGAATGACCCAGTGTGGATCAGAGGTGGGCAGATACCAAGACCATTATACCACTGCAACTTTTCCCCACCATGTCACAGGGAAAGCTTCTGCTGCTGTCACTTCTCCTCACTCTAATTCTCCTCTGCAGTGCCCATATCTTGCTGCTGTGCTCCTGTCTGAGACACAGCACCTGGGGCCACTGTCCACAGGATAAGCACTCTGAAGCTCTGGGAGCAGCAGGGGCCTGCTGCTCCTGGTCTCAGTACCCTGCTAGTCTCAGGCCTTGGCAATGTCTGTGGACACCAAAGAAGTGGACACATCCGGGTACAGCTGATCCTGCTCCAAAGATGATACCTGTTTATAGCCAGAGTTTTCCAAACCAAGTCCCCAATCTTTATGGAAATTAAGGTTGATATGATATTTATTTCACAGTTTTGCAAAGCTGTAATACAAAATCTGTGCTATACAAGGTCTTTTACACAACTTAGCCTGAATGCACAATCAAAGCATTATCAATTTATAATGATTAGCAAGGCACAATGATCAGTCCACACAGCTTATGTTCAACACTTGACTGTTGCAACAGGGCTACTTCATTAACTCATTAAACATTATTTTGGCGAAGAAAATAATGAAATAAAGCAACAGAAGAGCCATGTTTCTCTGGCTTCTTCTAAAAATAAGCATATCTTAAAAAATGCAGAGAAAAGAGATTCACCAACAATCTGTTTAAATTTATGCCTAAATAAATGTTTGTGCAGAGATGACATATAGCTCCAAAATGTTCTTTGTAGCCTCAAGCAACACCTACATATAGGGCATGCCTACATGAGGTGCTACGTCACCATAGATCGTTGCTATGGCAGGTACTGTGCAGTCAGTTAGTACTTGCTTTAGTACCAACTGTGCAGTGGGGTGCATGTGTAGACATGCCCATATTCATGCGCATAATTTAGTCTTTGTCAGGGATCAAATGCTGGCACTAAGTAATTTGTATTATGGTTTCCATGTAAAGTAAATCAGTGTGATCACCTAACATGTAATGAGCACCTACAAAATACGCATTTTTTTAAATTGACGTTTTTGTAAGCACAAATTTTCAGTCCTTAACTTAATAAAAATAGTATCAACCTTTCTCGGATTAGGAAAAAGCCTCTGATACCAAGTAATTAATTAAATGTTAAGTACTGGAGCTAATTCCACACCAAAAATTACAGCATGATTTAAAATATATTAACAAACTGAAAGGATACCAACAACCACTATGAAAACTGGTTCCAATTCCAAAAAAAGTTTTGTGTGTTACCTTTGTCCCCTTGATATTGGACCCCTTGGATCCTATAAGTAAAGCCTTATTTTAACATACACTGCATGCTATTAGACTTTAAATTGTAGTAAAATATTCCTTTTCTAAATTCTTTTAAAAATAAGCTTTTTAATGGCAGATATTTATCATTCTTGGCCATTTAGATTATAGGTGTGGGATCCTGTTTTACATGGCACCTTGCTACTGTGGAACTTTTTCTTTTGGCTTTTCTGAGTTATAAATTCTGTGCCAAACCAAACAGTAGAAGGGAAACCATAAAAGAGCTTTAAAATACTAAAAAAAGAAATAAGTGAATGAGTGATCTAAACATAACCGGGGATTCTATTCCCATGACCTATGAAAAGAAAAAAGAAAAGACATAATCAAGACTGCACTCCCTCTCAAAGCAACACTACCTTATCATTTAATAGGAACTATTTTAAGCATTGTGTAAGCCATTAAAACAAAATATTCAGACTTTAATTTGAGATAAGAAGGAATTGTTCTTTTTTTTCAAATCTGACAAGTCTGAGCTAAATTTGCTGTTCCAGAGAGGTCACAGGAAAAGGAAGGAATTAAACAAGAGAGAAAGAACCAAAGAAAAACAGACCCATGTTTGCCTTAGGCTTTTCATCCTAACATTTAAAAAAACATACATTATTCTCTGATACTCTAACCATTGAAGTGTGATGGTACAGTAAGAGCTTTTCATGTGAACAGTTTGAAAGCTTACAGCAGACTAGCGCTATACTGTATTACTGTCTTGTGGCTTATAAGCATGCCACCCCAGTAGGGAGACAAGGAGGCATTCTGCAACTCCCTAAGAACTCTCAAATTGTGCTGGACAGGAGGGAGTAACTCAAAACACCTCTTTTACCCTGATTTATATGAGGGTACAGCAGGCTCCCTCATACAAATCAGACTGTCCTGTTTGCCAGTGCCTAAGTGGACACAAGGCTCCCATACATTTCTCTCAGTGGAGTATCTGAGGCACAATCTAACCCCAAGGGTGTATTTCTAGTTTAAAACTGAAATATCTTCCACATACTTTAACAGAAGATGGGCAACAAATGATAATTAAAATTTAAATAGTTTCCCTCTTTCTTCGTTGCTCTTCAAGTATTTATCCTTCAAAGACATTTTCTAATAACATACCCGTGGTTGTAAATAGCCTGTGTAATTCCATGTCTAAATTCCAGTCACATGTATGCTGCACTCTGGTACTGTTGCAAAACTGTTTCTGTCTGTTACAAATACATAGTAAGTACAATTTTAATGAAAAATAATACCTGGCTTTTTAAACAAAATATTTTTAAAATATCCTTGGCAATCCATTCAAATCCAAATCTAACACAAGCTAGCATGGTTGAAGCACAATAATCTTTGTCTGTGGCCATCATCACAATACAAAAAATGAGTTTCAAATGACCCTGTATTTGTGTATCGTCAGGTATGTAACTAAGTGTTTAGGTGTCTAAGTCCAAAATGCTTGATCCTCAAATCCCTTTTCTGCCTGAGGAGTTTGAAACCCACAGCTGCTTTGGGTGAATACTCTAAAAACAAAGGTACAGGGTATTGCAGTGTGAGTTTCTTTCAGCTTTTCAGTTTTGGACGGAATAATTATATATTCACTGGGCAACAGAAAAAAGGGTGAAATATACTTGAACCATATTAAATCTGTACAAAGTTATACCTCCATGGTGTGAACAGTTGCACACACATTAAAGGTTAATTCTATTTCTTGTCTGCACAGCTCTGACTTACCACTAGAGGATTGGAGAGCAAGGGCATGGCTAGGAGCCTGGACACCTGAACTCTATCCCTGCTCTGAGTGGGGCTGGCTGAGAGTGGGGTATCCTGGGATGCTGGAGGACTGCAAATTATTTGTTTTATTTCCACAGAGCAGACTGAAGTTACCCTAACATGACCCACAGTTAATCCTCATTTGCAGTGGTGTAACTTTGAGATGCTCAGAGTTAACAAGTTAACAAGCTTTAACATGCAGACACTTGGGGCACTTTAATTAGAGTGGCTCTAAGAGCCGCTGCAATTAATGCGTCCAGAACATAATGTGTATCACCATCCCTGCACTGAAAAATGGTGATGGGGGTACTTTAACAAAAGCCCATTGAATAAGCTTTCATTAAAGCATGCCCACTGCCATTTTTCAGTACGGGGATGCTGATACATATGACAGTGGAGTCTTCTGGAACACAATAATTACCACACTCCAGCAGACATGATTAATAGAGTTTGTTCCAACGTGCTGCAAATGTATAGGCACCTTTGCATTTTAAGTGCGCTTAGTATGGTCCAAATGTAATGTGTAACTTCATCAGAAGACAGAGAACATGTGACTCTATGGCAGGGCCGGGCAATTATTTCAGCTGGCTCTGACCACAGTGCCAGTTCCCCAGCCATCGGACCATGAGGATGCCAAGGCCTCAGTCCCTCAATTTTGCCACAAGGATATTGTAGAAGACCAAGTCAAAAGCTTTTTTAAAATCAAAATATATGAGATCAACCTCTCCCCTCCTGTCCAGGTGACACATCACCTGGTTATAGAAGGAGATGAGATTTTTCAGGCATGACCTACCCGTAATGAAGCTGTGTTGGCTGTCTCTCAGAATGGCACCTTCTGTCAGCCTGTTATTGATGGATTCTTTGATAAATTTCTCAAAGATCTTTCCAGGAACTGAGGTCAAAGTGATTGGCCTGAAGTTCCCTGGATCTTCCTTCATTTCTTGAAGATAGGCACCCCATTGGCTCTCTTCCAGTCTTCAGGAACCTCACTCGAGTGCCACAAGTTCTCAAATATCCTTGCCAATGGCCAAGCTAAGATGTCAGCCAACTCTTTTAGCACTCTTGGGTGCATTTCATCTGGGCTCACTGATTTATGAGTGTCCAGCCTCTCAAAGTGTTCCCTCACAAGGTCTTTACCAAATGTAGGTGTATGCTCACCTGTACCCTCGTAATCCTGTGCCATGTCAGGGAGGGTGGTCCCCTTGGGCTGGTGAAAAATCAACACAAAATAATCATTGAGGAGATTAGCTTTTTCCTGGGTGTCAGTTGTCAGCTGCCCCATTTGATTCAGCAGGGGTCCAATGTTGCCCTTATTTTTCTTTTGACTTTCTATGTATCTGAAAAAAGGACTTTTCACTGTCCTCAATTCCCATAACCAGCTTGAGCTCAGTTTTGGCCATGGCTTTTCTGGTCCGTTCCCTACAGATGCGGGCCAGCGATACATAATCCTTAGAGGTATTTCCTGTCTTCCAACCCCTATAGGCTTCTCTTTTAAGATTAAGATGGTCCATGAGTTCCCAGTTTACACAGGGGGATTTCCCAGCCCTTTTACTACCTTTCCTGTGGGCTGGAATGGACTTCCCTTGAGCTTTTAGGATCGTGTCTTAGACTCATCTTGTAATCCCTTCCCTGTTGGATCTTTCAGGGCCTCACCAACAAACCTGAGCTTCCGGAAGTCAGCTTTCCTGAAGCTGAGGATCTTGAAGTCAAGGTCACCATCTTGGGACCAGGAGTCCTGCCCCAAACCCCAGACGGTTGGAGTGGGGGTATGTGGGTTTGTGTGTGCAGATATGGTGGGGATGGAGGGCTGTGGGAGTGTGTGCCAGTGTGGGAGGGTATGCGTCTGTTTGGGGGCCGTATGTGTGGGAAGGTGTTGGTGTGTGTGTATAGGAGGGAGGGTGTCCTTGGCATCCCTGCAGTGTGCGAGTCCCTGGATCTGCATGTGGTGGCAGTGAGTGGGGCCAGCCCCGCCCAGCCCCATAGCATGCAGCTCCCTGTTCTCCGACCCCAGTCCCTGGCCGCAGGTGGCAGCAGCAAGCAAAGCCAGCCTCACCCAGCCCCATAGCTGCAGCTCCTGTGCTCCCACCCCAGTTCCCAGCAACACATGGCAGCAGCATGTGGGGCCAGCCCTACCTGGCCCAATAGCACTCCCACCTGAGTCTCCTGCCACACATGGTGGCAGGTTGTAGGGCCAGCCTGGTCCCATAACAGCTCGGTTACTACCTGGTCCTATAACATGCAGCTCCTGCACTCCCTCCCAAGTCCCCAGCTGCATATAGTGGCAGCATGCAGGGGCAGCTCCACCCAGCCCCATAGCATGCAAACCCTGCACTCTTGCAGCCCCTGCCCTCCCAGCCCCCTTTCCCTCAACAGGAGTCCCTGACCCCCAGCCCAATGGGAATTTCCTGACTTGCAAGCAGGAAGGCTGGAAACAGCCATGGGGTGGCCAGGCAAAAGTGTTACGTCTCAGCTCTGTGTTCTTGGGCAACCGGGGCACAGGATGCAGTCTGTCTGACTCACAAAGGACTCACCCCCCCTTCCCTCCCCTCCTCTACCTAAACAAAACTGATTAAGATGCAGTGAGAGACGCACCTAAGACCCTCACCAGATAAGGGTGACAAGAGTGAATCAACTGCCCTAGGTCTCATTTACATCCGAGATGGAACCAGATGACCATTCATTTACATGAGAGATGGAAAACAGAAAGCCTGAAGCAGAGACTGCAGTGAATTCTGGGACCAGAGAAGCAGGAGAGTGCTGCATGATGGGGAATCTGTGCTTCAAATGTTAATCAACCCATGTTCACACACACCCAGCTCAGCATTTATCAGACCAGTTCTAATCTGGATTTACTAAGGACTTTTCCCCCCCAGACACGCGCACACAGCTCTAAGTAATAGGCATCTCGGGCCGTACATTCCCCGGTCCCACTATGGGAGGCCTATTTAAACTTGATTGACTAAAACTCGGTTGCCGGGTTAGGGAATGCTGAGGCAAGAGACCGAGTCAGAGGGGGTATGGGCAACATTTGAACAATGGTTAAGGGTTCATCACAGCATCCAGCCTGCTGGAGCCCTAATCCCAGGTGTTGTCATATCTTTCCCGAGACGACTGGTGGGAGTCCTCTCCACAAAAGGTTATGAGCACCCCAATAATTGCTTTAAGTCTGTTAAAAGACTATAGTAAGATCTGGAAAAGTCATGCTAAGCTGAGGCTTGTGCACAACAAGTAAAAATCCAAAATCCTGATGCTGCAAGCTATCTATTGTTCCTGAAGAAACCATGAGATATCCCATCAGTATATCTGCCACCCATAGGAATCTCAAGCTGGCTCCCAAGTATTTGGGTTACTCCCTAATCTTAAGTGTTTCCTGATTATCAATCAGTTTCCTGAGATGGTCCAAACCAGATAACCCCTTGTCAATAGAAAAGACAATGATTTACACTACTGAGGGTGCTACGGAGCAGCTGAACTGAGGGTATAAAAATCTGTAAGTGTGTGTGCTGCAAGAGGAAAAAGAGGAAAGAAGAGGAAAAGGAAGGAAAAGAAGTAGAAGCAGGAAGAAAGAAGGAGAAGAAGAAAACCCCTGTGCTGACACCATCCCCTGTCGTTCTTGGGACGCTGGAAGAACAGATCATCTCTCCCTTCAAGGACTGTGCTACAGACTGTGCCTGTCAGCTTTGCAGCCTGAGTACCGTGGACTAGGTGAGATCCCAGCGTTCTCTGTCTTCTTTCTAGGCATAAACTTCTGAACCTGAACTGTATCAGTTAAGCTTGAGCTAAGTTTCCCCAAATACTTAGTGAAACCAGGGTAGTATTGTCATTGTTGGTGTTTGTTTTTCTTTTGCATGTCTATTACTACTAGTACTATTATATATTTCATATGCTTAGCAATAAATAACTTTTATAGTCAAACTGGTAGTAATTGGGTATATTTTTCCTTCTCTGCTTCTCTTTCCTCCCGTGCTCTGCAGCAACGCTTCTTTTACCTATGCTAAAGATCCCTGTGAAGCCCAAATTATTGTGGGGTCTGCTCATCAAGAGGCCAAAGATTGGGACGTGCTGAGTTTGAAACACATAAGGGGATCAGCTTGTATAGGCTGATTGACCCAGTTTGACTCAGACGTGCCCTTATGAACTGAATGCTGGCCCATGAGGGTGTCAGCTGGACACCCAGCCGGATTCAGAGGGATTCTGTTTACCTGTGCGCTTGTGTCTGACTGCATTTTATTGTTGCTCTTATGAACTGATTCTTGGCATATGAGGGTGTCAGCCTGTCCATGCTGATCAGCCCGGCCAGGTCAGGCGTGTCACGTTAATTTGTGTGTGTTTGTGTGTATGACTGATTTGGTGACTGGAGGAACCCAGCCCATTGAGATTGAATCCTGCAAGATAGCTCCATTGGGGGTGAGGGCTTGCAGAAGGGAGAAATACAGCTCCATATAGTAACACAAGCAGCACATTGAAAGAATCACCAAGACCCTAGAAACTATCCCTAATACATGAGCACACCCCAAAGTAATGGGCAAATTTGGTAACAAAAAGCCTCTGCCATGTAGAGGCTTCTTGTCTCCAGCACTCTCTTACTTGGGCCCCGAGATGCCCAAAGGCCTGGCTGAGGTGAGGGTTGGTTGCTTAGCAACCAGAGCCGCACCTCCTGCATGGAGACCGGCTTTCATTGGGGCAGCGAGGATTAGGGCTTACAGGGGGCTTATGGTGGGTTAGACGGAATTGCCTGGCAGGCTGAATCTGGCCTGCAAGCTATATTTTGCCCACCCCTGCTCTATGACTTGGTGATTCTCTGCACTCACCTCTTGGAAATACTTAGGCCTGGAACACGTGTTCATTTCTAGGAGGTGGAAATTTCTGAAAAATGTTCACCTTTAGAAATATTTCTTGGAGAGGGAGCAGTAGAGACATTCTGTCTGCAGCTACATTTTCTCCCCTGCTCATCACATCTTCTCCAGACCAGCGTGACACAGATCTGGGGAAGGAAGGAGTATAGCAGCTACTCTAATCCTTTCAGGCCCAGCTGGGAGTGGAATCGTGTGAAAAGACCCCCAAGCTTGGGAATGAGTGGGGAGCAACTGGATGCTGTTTCTCTGATCTGCTTGCAGTTTTATGAGTGCAGTGGACAGAGCACTAGGGTAAAGCCTCCTGCCCATTCCCCAGAACAGCCTGAACCAGCAAGGGAGTGGAGCAGTGGGGCAATGTTCCCCCAGCCCATTCCCCAAATTAGGCAAGTTCTTTATCTTATGAAGCCGAGGCAGCATCGCCCTGCTGCTTGATTTCCCTCCTGGACTGGACCAGAAAAGGAGGGTACAGGTGTTCATTCCTTTGAAAGTCTTTTTGCAGGGGAGATCTTCCAGATGTAAAGATGCAGGGGAGATCCTTTTTGCAGGGGAGATCTTTCCCCTAGAAGAAACTGAATCAATACTTGTATGCCCCTAGGTCCCTAGCAAATATTACAACTAAGATGCAATTAACTTGTTAATCACATCACAAATTGCATCTGCTACATAGTCAAGGAATTAAAGGTGTGACAAAACAGGATACTAAATACAACACCATTCCACAAAGGATCTGTAACATTTTTGTGACTGGTTTCCAACACACCTTCAACTGAACGTATGATAGTGTAACCAAAGCTCCTCAAGACTCCCAGTTCTAGGGCTGGGATCAACTGATTGCTAGTCTCAGCCCTGGGACTACATCTGAGCTTTGAACCACCTCTGGTGCAATCTTGCAGTTGAGACTCACAATCAGCTGATTATCCCAGCCCAAAGACTGCACTGGAGTCTTGAACTGGCTGCACTGTGGTCCCAGGCCTGGGACCTAAAATTGTTCAGTCATATTACAGCCACCTAGTTTTCAACTTGGTAGTTCAGTAGGAGCCTGGGACCCTGGGCTCCCCTTGTACTGGCAAGCACAATTGAGATCTGATACCTTATCCTAAAATCACATATACTGCCATGCATTTTTGTTGGGATATGGAATCAGATATCATCAGGCCATAAAATGAACATATGCCAGGGGCCCTAGTTTCTACTAGGAGAGTGGCAGGTCTCCCAGCAGAAATGTAATGCCTGTACATAGCCTGAAATTTCAGTCCCTGCTCCAATGACAACTTAATTAAAAATATTTAAATATTCATTATAGCAATGACTGGAACCTAAGTCTGCCCCTTTACAGGCAAGTTCCCTATCCATTATCACATCTCTCCAGCCCAGGGACTAATTATTCCAGGCTAAATGGAAAAGCTTTGATAGAGCCTCACACCAGAATATCATTTTGGAGCATTCATGTTCCAGATACAGGCTCAAATCCTTTCAGACAAACAAATGAATTTAACCCACACCTCCCATATCCTAGGTAGATGCTCAACTACTGGACCTAGGCAGATGGTTCTTTGGGTATATGTGATATATTTTATTAGACCAACTAAATAGTTGGAAAAATTGTTCTTTGCAAGCTTTCAGACACAAACACCCTTATTCAGGCAGTAGGGAGAGTCTGTTGGTGTTTGTTTTGCACCATTTGTTAAAGGGTGTTCCTACCCATATTTTTTTTAAAAGAGCTGGATTAGGGATTTAACTCCAGAAAAGAGTTTAGGATTGTGAATCCTGAGAGTAGGAAAGTTTCTTTCTGCAGGCTAGAATTAGCACTCAGTTCCTTTTCAGCATGTCCTACAAATTAGCTTAGGCAGCTCCACATTCAGTGCGAGTGAAACAATTAACTTCAGGCATTTTATAAGAAGGCTGGATACCTAACTCAGGGCTGTAGATTCCATTATGCCTCCTGGCAGGTAAAAAATAGGTGATACAAGACTTAGCATTGAAACACCTTCATTCTTTGTTGGATCATCCAAGACGCCAAAAATCCATATAGACACCAACAGTTTTTTTCAGTTTTAAAACCTTCCAGTTCCAAATGCCCAAGAGAAATAAAGCGTCCATGTTACAAGACCTCAGTATTAGTCACTGGAATTCACCCTAAAAAGCAACTGGAAGATCCAAATATTTAAAGGTACTTCAATGTTTGGGTACCTTAGTACCTAGTCTTCTATGGAGTAGGTGGAAATCTAAGGCTTTTGAACTGTGAGTGGTATGTGACAGCCAGAACCAGAGGGATTAATAAGCAATAATATGTGCTTCTTGGAGGCATTTGGTATTTTGCCTAAACAGGTAATATTAGTTAATATTAGCTTATAAGTTTCTAAACTGAAAATGTAACTTGTCTGTCATAAGTTTAACCAAAATGAAAACCAAAATGGAACTAACTGGGCCCCACAGGCAAAACTGTAGCTATGAGATTAGCTGGCCTAACGGTTTTTTGCTCAGGGTTCAGCCTTAATGATAAAAACTGAATCCAACTGCTTGGCACACCCAACACATTCCAGGAAAGCATATCCCAAGAAAGCATATTCAAATGAAGCCTAAAAAGGGTTGGGATTTAGGCGGAGCGATGTCAATTTAAAACCTAAAGGTGCTGCATCATAATTTGCTTATTGGATAAACCTGAGTCTAAGTAGTAACCTTTTATGATAATTTTAACACCTTTCAGTCCCACAGGGTAACAGCTATAGGGCAACATTGTGAGTGACCCTGAGGCCAACAGATTAACATAAGACTAGGTATAAAAAACACATGCATCAGGTAACCAGCAGGAAGGAGAGAACAGAACGGTCATTTCTGTCCCACGCCCAGACCCCGGACTCCCGGTGTGAGTGAGGATTGGATCCTGAGCAAGGGACCTTCCCCGGTAATCCCTCTGACAGCATCAATCATCATGGACACCTGATTTCGCTGGAATCACTTGGCGCGCACTTGGCATTGCGGGACTATCGATAAGTTGCCAGCCCATGTCTGTCTATTTGTTGTTTTGAACAGCCCAGTGTGGCTAATACCCTCGCAGTGCCCAGTTGGCCTGTGACAGATTGATCTATCTATCTATCTGTTATTATCATCTGTTGTTATTATTTACTATCAGCTCTTTTATACTGCCTTATCTGCTTATCGCATTTATCTTTCTGTTAACTGTTGTGTGTGTGTAAGCTATAATAAATTTCCCTTTATTCCACTCCCAATTTTGCCTCCTCGATCCAAAACTGAATCAAACAGCCCAGTTGGCCTGTGATAAAATTGATATGCTCACAGTGCCCAGCCGGCCTGTGACAGTAGTATTGCAGCAGATTATTTTACAAAACAGATTAGCTCAATTCCACCTTCTTTTTCACATATAATGTAAGCTAGGATGTGAAAAAATTCAACAATGTTGATTTTTTATGACTACTCGTTTGATTTCAGAATTCCACTTAAACATGCAGTTTACCTACCTGAGGTACCCATTTTGAGGAAACAAAACTGGTCACTTCTATGACAGGCAATCCTGCTTTGGCAAGCTGGTTGATTAACTCAATTTTTATATCAGTTGGTACTATGACCTATGAACATAAAGCATGCAAAATATGTTATGCAATAAATATCTTTTACAAATAAAAAGTCCGTAATACAAAAGAAGGAACACTACTTTAAACCATGACCAGATACTCTTTGTGAGCAATGAAATCTAAAGACACCATTCCATATTGCTCACAAATGGGTTTATGAGTAACAGCAGGGATAGTAATGAAGTGTCTCCCAAATAGGAAGGGACCTAGGAATCAGTTACTGTCCTTAATATTTGTTATTAATTTTGATTTTATTTTTAGGTTTATATTCCACCATATCCAACAAAACTCTGAGTCGCTATTTGTATGCTCTAATATGGCATACTAGTTACAAGTAAGCCAAAAAGCTGAAGTAATTAATTTGTTCATTATCATAATATTCCAGTCATGGCAAGGGAACAAGTAAGAATAATGCACAAGTCTGCTATACTGTTGGTGGAAACAACAGCCAATTCTGGGGTATTGTGAAGAATCAGGGGAATTGTATAAAGCTCACTTTTCTTCCCCTTATATAAAGACACTATCCAGTTCCCATCCCACAACTTTAGGTGGATTATATCTGAAACCAGAAACGTTGCACAGAAACTTTATTATTACAGTCACACTGAAGGACCCAATGAGGGTTGGTTGGTGCCTGTTTGTGTGAGGCATGGCATGAACACTTACTAGCTTGTGTCCACAACACAGCTACTGAACTCAACTAGCAATAGAAATATAGATGGTGAGCAATATAATAGCAAAGCAAAGCAAACTTTTAACACAACAAGCAGAAGCTGTGGTTTGTCATTGCATTTAAATATCCACGTATAATAGCCAACCAGATACATTAGAATAAAAACATTGTGCAAATTATAACAATGCTGCTTTATCTGTATAAAAATCACCTTTTCATTTTGCAATCCATCTCTGGGCCCAACTTCTATTATCTTTACGTACTCAGGAAGTTCAGACTTCTGGTATTCCTAGAACAGAAAATTTTATACGCTAAAAGATAAAAGACAGAATTTTTACATGTAGTGGGTATTATATTTGCTTTTATTAAATCATTGATAGTAAAAAAACCCACATGTGTAGGCACCATTACAAAAAAATCTGTGGGACCATGGTATACACACCTTAGGCTCAAGAAAAGACAGTAAAATGCTTTCTTATTTTTATGTCTTTACCATCGTTTTATAAATTCACAAATTATCATTATAGAAAAGTTATGGGTTCATGGGTGATAGCACCATATATGAACATTGTACTTAATAGAATAAAAGTGTTCTGTCATAAAAAGTTTTCAAAACAAAGACCCCATTTTTTCAGCTAAAGGGTGAGTAGCTCATTGCATAAATTTACCCTCCTTCTAAATGCCTGCAAGACTGGACCATAAATCAGACAAAAATAAGGCACAGAAGTCAAGAGAGGTGAAAGGAAGACCTCTGCTTTAGTGAGGGGTATTAAGCAGGGATGGAACGAAGAACACATAAGATATTTGGCAGACAACACAGGAAGAATTTCCCAGGTGTAAGAACAGATTAAAAAGATATGAAGTTGAAGGTGTGAAGAACTAAGGAAGAAGGGAGAGAATAAGGAAAAATGTGAGCCGAAAGGCAGGCAGAGGAAAATTAAACTTTCCCTTTTTGTTATTTGGCTGAACTCTGAATCTGTCTAACAAGATTTAATGATATTAAATGTTCACAGAATGTCTTGAAAGAGTTTAACAATTGCTAATGCTTATAAAGAAAAGCATTCTGTCTTTAAACACTGGCAAAAGTTGAGAATACTGCCACAGCCCTAAATGGGCAGAAGAGAATGGAAGGACAACGAATTATCAGAAGCTGCGGGATGCACTCTGCTCTGCACTGTGCTAAAAGTAGAGCCCAGTCCCATACCTTCATTTCAATATTTAATGACCTTGATGGGACTAGTTTGAGCTGCTTGAGAGGCTGCCAGTTCCTCCATGACTATGACCTCCCATGCAGCTGCATTCCACTGGAACAATTGAAATGTCAACTAGGAGATGAAGGCTCCTGAATGCAGGAGGCAAAGCTTTCATTGAAATCAGAACAAGACTCAAGAGGTCACTCCTGCAACAACAAAAAAATGACCACGACTCTAATAGGATTCACTACATAGAATACTTATCTTTCAAACCACTCTTACTAGTAATGTCACTGTAGTTGCAAGTAGATTCCTGTTTTTCTCTGCAGTAATGGAAAGACTCCCAGGAACATTTTGATTTCAGTGGGCATTGTCTACAATATGTAACCCACGGATTAAATTCATTGCAGTAATATCCACAATACTAGCTGAAATATAACAAAATTTTTCAATATATTGACTGTACACTTATGTAAACCCAGTAAAAATAAATAAATCAAAAAACTGCTGTATGTGGTCATGAACAACCTCCAATAAGCTAAAAAATTGTCAGTCTGCACTGAGCCCACACTCACTGAGAAAATAAACCTATTGAAAAGTGAAGGTAAAACTTTCATTTGCTGCATACTGTTGTTCTTTAAGAGTTCTTTTCAAAAATATGGGTAGACTTCAGCATTAAGGACACAAATCTGGATTTTGTCATGATTATCAAATAGTTGTCATTACAAGATAAATGCCACAGCTGTTCTGTGAGTAAAGCTGTAACTGCAAATAAGGAGAACTAAAAGAGATTGAATGAACCAAGCCTTAAACTAGTATATGAAAAAATGTACATAGCACATTAGTGATTTCAATCTGTGGATCCAATTCTGTACATGTTTGTTCAGTTCTTACTGTGGTGAAACTTTTATTGAAATCAAACAGTCAAATCCTCAGCAGTGTTTATACAATACAATGCTACTGTGTAGCAGTCATTAGGTCTGCTATGAGGGCAGAACATAGGGAGTGACAATTGTGGCCATTTTAGAAAGACAATCAAGCGATGAGATGTGACAATGTAAAAATATAAGATAATGCAGACAAATCGGCTCCCTGGTTAACATCTATTTAACAATTGTGAAAAGAATGAATCACTTTACATATGAAGACGTAGCTTTTCAAACGAGTGGTATGGAAGAATTATTCTGGATGTAATGAAGATATAGAAAACCTTATTACATACGAGTACTAAACTAGGAAACCTAGCCCAGGCCCTGGCCCATTGAACATAGTAGGGAAAAAATATAATCTGCTGCTGTCTGGTGTCATAACCCAAGGGTATGATTTTGTGTGCGCTTCGGCACTGCAGAATTATTTCCCGCCACAAGGAGCTTTCTTTGCACGGTGCAATTCTCAGTTGCAAAGAGAAAACCCCGGTGCAAAGGAGTTCCCGCCACCCGCATGCAAATTTGTTCCCCACTATTGGCTGTTTCTAAATTATTCCCACGTGGCAGCTAGCGATTGGCTTGCTAGCTGTATAAGAGGCTTGAGTGGTTTCCGCCCAAGTTGGAGGACTCCACAACCATCTGGAGGAGGAGAAGGAGGACTTCACATCTTGTGAAGAACTCTGAGTGCTGTGGAGCCTAACAAACCCAGCGTGTGCCTTAAGAAGGATATAGGGGCCTGATCAACCTCTAGACAGCTGTTCTGTGAGTAAAGCTGTAACTGCAAATAAGGAGAACTAAAAGAGATTGAATGAACCAAGCCTTAAACTAGTATATGAAAAAATGTACATAGCACATTAGTGATTTCAATCTGTGGATCCAATTCTGTACATGTTTGTTCAGTTCTTACTGTGGTGAAACTTTTATTGAAATCAAACAGTCAAATCCTCAGCAGTGTTTATACAATACAATGCTACTGTGTAGCAGTCATTAGGTCTGCTATGAGGGCAGAACATAGGGAGTGACAATTGTGGCCATTTTAGAAAGACAATCAAGCGATGAGATGTGACAATGTAAAAATATAAGATAATGCAGACAAATCGGCTCCCTGGTTAACATCTATTTAACAATTGTGAAAAGAATGAATCACTTTACATATGAAGACGTAGCTTTTCAAACGAGTGGTATGGAAGAATTATTCTGGATGTAATGAAGATATAGAAAACCTTATTACATACGAGTACTAAACTAGGAAACCTAGCCCAGGCCCTGGCCCATTGAACATAGTAGGGAAAAAATATAATCTGCTGCTGTCTGGTGTCATAACCCAAGGGTATGATTTTGTGTGCGCTTCGGCACTGCAGAATTATTTCCCGCCACAAGGAGCTTTCTTTGCACGGTGCAATTCTCAGTTGCAAAGAGAAAACCCCGGTGCAAAGGAGTTCCCGCCACCCGCATGCAAATTTGTTCCCCACTATTGGCTGTTTCTAAATTATTCCCACGTGGC